>NC_057745.1:37291589-37322499 GCF_004010195.1 Chiloscyllium plagiosum
GGATGAATGCAGATTTCTCCAGCTTTCTCATTTCCCCTCCCCCCCATCTTTTCTGAGTCCCAACCCTCAGACTCAGCACCGCCTTCTTGACCTGCAATCTTCTTCCCGACCTCTCTGCCCCCACCTCCTATCCGGCCTATCACCCTCACCTTAACCTTCTTCCACCTATCGTATTCCCAACGCCTCTCCCCCAAGTCCCTCCTCCCTATCTTTTATCTTAGCCTGCTTGGCACACCCTCCTCATTCCTGAAGAAGGGCTTATGCCCGAAACATCGATTCTCCTGCTCCTTTGATGCTGCCTGACCTGCTGCGCTTTTCCAGCAAACACATTTTTAAGCTCTGATCTCCAGCATCGGCAGTCCTCACTTTCTCCTATGTATTTAAGCTGTCCTCTTGCCTCCTGGCTGTATAATTACCATAGCAAGGACATGATTAGTTTGTCCGTACTGGGATTATGTTGAATACATTGGCTCGAAGCAATGTGATGTAAGTTTATTCGGTACAAGTACCAGCTGTTTATCTGGAAAGTTTGGGAGGTGATATCAAAAAAACTTTCACTGTTAGCATCTCTAAGGACAGATGCCTGAAAATGCCTTGAAGTTTCCCTCCAAGTCACTCACCTTTCTGCTTTGCAAATATGTTGCAATTTCTTCACTGTTAACTGCATCAACGTTCTAGGATTCTTCCACCCTCCAGAACCCTTAGCACCCCTGCCCCCAATTACAAGGCATGATAGAAAGATATGTAAAAGAGTATTGCATTACTGATTAAGGAGAATATCATAGCTATACTAAGAAAAGACATCTTGGAGGGTTCATCCAGCAAATCTATATGGGTAGAGCTCAGGAATAAAAGTGCAATCCCAATAGCTAATGGGCAATATAAGAACAGATATGTAAGCAGATCATGGAAAAATGTGAAAAAGGTGGTGTTGTAGTTGGTGATTTTAGCTTCTGCATTATTGACTGAGATATTGATATACGCAAATGTGTGGACTGCAGATGCTGGAAACCAGAGTTTAGATTAGAGTGGTGCTGGAAAAGCACAGCAGGGCAGGCAGCATCCAAGGAGCAGGAAAATTGAGGTTTTGGGCAAAAGCCCTTCATCAGGAATTGATGTCTTTAGTGCTAAGGGCTTGGATGGGCTAGAATTTTCTAGACGCACCCAGGCAGGTTTCGTGAAACAATATGTAGGTAGTCTAACTAGTGAAGAGGCCATGCTAGACTTGTTATTGGGGAATGAACCTGGCCAGGTGATCGAAGTTTCATTGTGGGGAGCATTTTCATAGAGCAGTGATCATAGTTCCACAAGTTTTAACATGGGTAGGGATAAGAATAAGACTGATCCTCAGGTGAAGGTGCTAAATTGGGCGAAGGCGCTAAATTGGGTGAAGGCTAACTATAACCATATTAGGCAGGAGCTGACAAAATTAGATTGGGGCAGCTATTTGAGGGTAAATTCCCATCTGTCATGTAGGAGTCTTGTAAAGGTTGATCAGGGTTCAGGACCAGCATGTGCCTGTGTAGATGGAGGTTAAAAATAGCAAGATTCAGAACCATGGATAATAGATTTTGAAAATTTAGCCAAAAAGGAAGGAATCCTGTTTAAGGTTTAGGAAACTGAAATCACACAAAGGCCTTGAGGAATACAAATGAAGCAAGAAAGAATTTCACAAGTAATTCAGAAGATGAAAAGGGTCTCCAATGTCTTTGGCAAGTAAAATTAAGAATCATCCCAAGGTATTTTATAGGTATATTAGAAGCAAGAGGGTACCTTGGGAAAGGGTAGGTCCATTTGAGGGCAAAGGAAGGAATTTATGCACTGTGACGGAGGAAGTGGTTGGGGTTCTTAATAAGTATTTCATATCCGTAGTCACCAAGAAAAGGGATGTGGTTGTTACGATGAGGGAAGGAAATGTTGATATTCCAGAACTTGTCAATATTAAGGAAGAGAAGGTACTGTGTGTCTTGAAAAAGCTTTAAGGTGGATAAATCCCTCTGGTTTGATGGAATCTATCCCAGGGCACGGAGGGAGATAAGGGAAGAGATTGCTGTATCCTTGACACAGATGTTTGTATCCTCTTTAGTCACAGATGAGATCCCAGAAGACTGAAGAATAGCCAATTTTAATCTTTTTGTTTAAGAGCTGCAGGGATAATCCAAACATTCATAGGCAGGTCAGACTTGGATCAGTAATGGGGAAGTTATTGGAGAAGATTCTTAGGGAGAGGGTTTACTTGCATTTGTAAAAGAATGGACTTATTAAGGATGGTCAGTGTAGTTTTGTGTGGGAGAGGTCTTGTGTTTTTTGACCATGTGATTGAGGGCAAGACAGTGAAAGTGTCTAAATTGGCTAAATATGGCATTTGGCAACGTGGCTGATGGTAGGCTGGTCCAGAAGATTACATCAAGTGGAATCCGCAATGAGTTGTTAGGTTGGATGCAAATTGGGGGCCATAGACAGGAAGTTGTGGAATGGTGTTTCTTTGACTGGCTTTTTGTGAGGATCCGTGTTGGGACCTCTGTCATGATTTGGATGGAAATGTAGGTGATCTGTATAGTAAGTTGGCAGACATGAATATTGGAGGAGTTGTAGATAGTGAAGAAAGTTGTCAAAAGATACAGCAGGGTGTAGATGGAAAATTGGTCAGAGATTGCAGACAGAATTAGATCTGGACAAGTGTGTGATGCACTTTGGGAGGTCAAATGCAAGGGGAAAGTACACAATAACTGGCAGGTCCCTTTTGGAGCATTGATATCTCGAGGGATCTTTGGGTGCAAGTCCATAACTCCCTGAAAGTGGCAACCGAAGTGGATAAGGTGGGTAAAGAAGGCATACGGCTTGCTTCCCTTCATCAGTCAGGATGTTGTGTTTCAAAATTGGCAAGTCATGGTGCAGCTGCATAAAACTTTAGACCACATTTGGAGCATTATATGCAGTTCTGTTCCCAACGCTAGGAAGGATGTTGAGGCTTTGGAGATGGTGCAAAAGAGGTTTACCTGGATGTTGCCTTGATTGGAATGTATTATTTATAAGGAGAGGTTGAACAAATTTGGATTGTTTTTGCCAGAGTGTCGAAGGCTGCTTGGTGACCTGATGAAAGTGTATTAAATTGAGAGGCGTGGATAGTGGAAATAGCAAACACTAGGGGGAAATAAGTTTAAGGTGAGAGAGCGAAAGTTTAAAGGAGATGTGAGAGACAAGGTTTTTACACACTGGGTAATAGAAGCAGATGCATTAGCAACATTTAAAAGACATTTAGACAGATGCATGAACAGGCAGGGAATAGAGGGATATGGACCATGTGCAGGCAGATGGGATTAGTCTAGAATGGAATCGTGGTCTGCTGCACAGACATAGTGGACTGAAGGACCTGTTCCTGTGCTGGGCAATAAGTGCTCATGTGCTTAATGAATTAATACGTCAACTGAATTTTTAAAATGTTGGTTTAAAAATTTCATTCAGTGAAGTGACTTTTTTCCTGCAGGAAGACATTGATTATGTGATCCTGGTGGGCGGAGCAACACGTGTTCCCAAAGTGCAGGAGTTCTTGCTGAAAGCTATTGGAAAGTAAGAGTTCTAGTTTTGTATAATATAATCCATTGTCATCAGATATTCCAGCCTCAGCCACACTACTGCCAGTTATGCTTTTACTGTGTAATATACTCATACACACCATCTGGGATTAAAGTATCTTGTTATATACCGTTCTCTAATTGATAAATTGGTGTTTACTATTTACTTCCAATTTGAGTTTAAATCCATTGCAAAGCATAGACATTAATGCTGAAACCGACCTGCCAGTGGGTAAACTTTGCATTTGATTGCTTTCTGCCAGGTATATCATTGGCAGAGAAAATGTGATTGTAGTCGATATGATGAGAGGTTGGGATATCTGGTCAGCATAAAATGAGTTTGATCAAAGGGTCTGTTTCCATGCTGTACATCTTTATGACTATGACTCTGAGGTATCACTGAGCTCAGAAGTCATTAGTTGATAAATGTGGACATTGTTTTCCCTTGTAGAATTATGAAATAATTAGTGCAGCTCACCTTGGAGCATCTATGTGTTTGCTTTTGTGTTCAACTGAATGAAGAATGTCGGTTGCTTTAAGGAGACGATCTCTGGGAATAGGAGGAAGCCATTCAGCCCCTTAGTCCTGTTCTGCCATTCTTTTGATCTTGGCTGATTTCCACCTTAATTCCAGCTGCCTTCCTTGGTTCCCTGCCCAGTCTGTCTATCTTGGTTTTAAAAACGGACCTCCAGGGTTGCAGATTTCTGTGACACTTTCTGTATTAAAAGTACTTCCTGAATTCAGTTCTATATGGTCTGGTTTTAACTCTGCACCTTTTTTCAGGATCCTCCACTAGACGAAGTAGGATATGGAGAAAACCTGTCACCTCTTTAATGATCCTAAATAACTCTTTGGCAACTCCTTCATCCCTTATTATGAAAGGGATAATGGCTTTGTGCTTATTGTATTCCATAAGAAAAGTTCCTGACGTTGGTAGTGTCAATGTGAGAATTGTTCCATTGTGGTTTAGACAGGCATGATACATGCCTTGGTGCAACCAAAGATGTTAAGGAAAAGGTAAACCTTCAATGGGAAATTACCTCCAAATGGAAAACTGGCATTCTGAAGTAGATACCAAATATACAAAGTATTTAGAAAGTTATTTCACCTATTTTGTCTGTGCTGATCTTTATGCTCCTGCTGCTACTCTTTATCTAATCTAGGCAACATAAACTTTGATTCTGTTCACCCTCTTAACATTAGCCTCTCCTCAAAAGCATCAATACCATTTGCCTGAACTTCTCCCAGTGGTAGCATGTTTCCCCATTTTAGACACTGTCTAACAGTTATGGACCTTGGTTCTTATGTTTTTATATGTTGGCCACTGAAATCCTTTTATAATGTTCAGTACCTCTCTCAGGTTACTGCTTAACCTTTTTTTACCCTGAGTTTAGTTTTGAATTCTATCTAGCTCACGGGTGCAATGTATTCACACACCAAAAGAATTTAAATAATTATATGAGCACTTGAAAAGTCTTTGAACTAGGTGCTGGAAAATGGGTTTAGAGTAAATAGATGCTTAATGACCAACCCAGACATGCGTCAAAGGGCCTTGTTGTAACACCTTGTCTCTCTATGACACCAGTTATGAGAACAGAACCTGCATTTTTCCTCCTTTACAAAATGAGGCTCATGGCAACGTTATTGCTATAAACTTTTAACTACAGAGCAGAATGTTCAACTGGATTTTTATTTTTGGTTTGTCACTGCGTCTCTCAGTAAGTGGATTTAATTCCCTTTTGCAGGAAGGAGTTGGGAAAGAATATAAATGCAGATGAGGCGGCAGCAATGGGAGCAGTGTATCAGGCTGCAGCTCTCAGTAAAGCCTTCAAAGTCAAGCCCTTCTTTATTCGTGATGCAGCCATTTATCCCATTCAGGTAAACATACTATGACCGTGTGCACATCTATAAGTCTCACTCTGTCGCTCACTCAATGTTATTGTTTCAAGTGTTTGTAAATTGTGAACTCTTCTGAGAGTTAGAGAATGAGTCCAAGTATGAGTATTTGAAGTAAGTTTATTCTCCACAGCCAACCTATCAAATCCCTTTACTGAAGTTGCTGTTTGTGTAAAATTGCTGTCATCGTTACACTTTACTTTCAGACTAGTCTCATTTGGTGATTAAACGCCTGAAGTCTGCTCAGATCTTGTACAGCAGGCTGAGAAACCAAGTGGAAAAGCAGATTTTCTGGGTCATCTGAGTGTAAAACTAAGATGATGAAGATAAATATGGTACCCTGTGGTTATTGGAGATGGTTTAAGAGGTGTAAAGGAAGACAACATATACTCTGATACATAGACATAAGATGGATGAAGATATCAATTAGTTTGAATGAATTTGGAGAAAATGTTAAGAATTGGATAGCAAGGGCAGGACCAGGTGGTGTGTATATAAAAATATAATCGGACAACCTCTCGTTAAGCATCAATATTGTTTCAAGATTGGTGGAAAAAATATGATTGGTGGAAGCCACCAAATTAAAGACTAATACCATTGAAGATTGTAACCAAAGGCAGTAATAAATACGTAGAATGTGTGAAAATGGAAAATGTATTTTAATAAAATGAGACTATGTGCGTTAAGTTAGGAAACTGAGTTTAAATGGAGTAGAAGAGTGTTGTGTGGATCCCAACCACTGGTATTGTCTTATTGGGCTGCATGGCCTGTTTCTGTGCAGCAAGTACCTTGTTGGATCACGTACCAGCATTGAAGGTTCTAAACAAAATAAACTCTGTAACCTGGTCTCAAACCAGGTGACTTGGCATTGACCCAGTGAAAGACCAGCTGGTCTTCTAAACAAGTAGATTAACCGTCTCAGATCCCATCAGTATCTCAATGCTATCATGCTGCAGTCGTAGGCCAAAGGACCTAGGGGTTTTATTTTAAAGTTCAGAATAAGTTTATTCAGTGAAACTGAGCTGTACAGACTGGAAACTTTATGCTCAATCTGTGCTGTTAGCTGATCTCTGTTTGATCAATTACAAGAAACTTGGCCGGTTTCCTGCCCTTGATCTGTCACCATTTCAAAGTGCAAACAGTGATGGCCTCTGACATTGAGATGTTGTCATTATGATATTGTCTTGATTTGCAAATAGGAGAAAGTGAGGTCTGCAGATGCTGGAGATCAAAGTTGAAACTTTATTGCTGGAACAGCACAGCAGGTCAGGCAGCATCCAGGGAACAGGAGATTCGACGTTTCGGGCACAGGCCCTTCTTCAGGAATGTAAATAGAAAATCACAGCACAGAAGATGGCCTTTTGGCCCATTGTACCAGTGCTAACTCTTCAACAATAGCTGACTCTATATGAGGAACAGCCCCTTGAGAGGAATTATAGGGCGTCCTGGAGCCAGTGGATGTATATCCAAGCAAAGGGGAAAAAGAATAGCTGATTGAAAAAGGAGCGATTAAATTTGCTACACAGGTATGGGAAAAGTAATGGGTGATCTCATTTGCTTCCCAGACCTTTCCCATTGGAGAAACGTACTTGCCCTGTTTCTCAGAAAACATGCATGCTGGAATGTGCTTTGTAACCGCATCCATCAGCGAGTGCCACTAGGGTTTTGTTGCTCAGACTCTTTAATGATCCAAAGGATCATCTTGCTAACAGGAGTCTTTGTCTGCTTTTCTTTTTGTCTTGGTAGGTTGAATTTACACGAGCAATTGAAGAGGATGGTGTGAAAAGCATTAAACACAACAAACGTGTGCTATTCCAGAGAATGTCTCCATATCCTCAACGCAAAGTGATCACCTTCAACCGCTACTCCGATGACTTTGAGTTCTTTGTGAATTATGGGGATTTGAACTTCCTCAGTGACAGTGATCTCAGGTAATGAGACTGGGGGTTTTGGGGGTGCTGGGGGCGAATTGTTAGTTGAACAAAATAAAACCAAGATCTGTGGATGCTGGTGATCTCAAATGAAAACACAATTGCTGGAGAAACTCAAGTCTGGCAGTATCTATGGGAAGAAAGAGTTTACATTTTATGTGGCGACTCTTCATCATTACAGTTGATGCTGTTCAGTGGCTTACAGCTGCAACTCAGTCTGTAGTCTTCTACTAAATTGTGAAGTGTCTTGTTCCCTTTCTGTCTCTCTGCTGCTAGGAAATGTTAGAATGTTGAGTTTTCCATAGGGAACTTTGAGTCCAGTTGTGAGTTTTATTCTCATGAGTGAGCAGCACTGAGCTTTCTTGTAAACACTAACTGCTGGTTGACTACAATATGATGTTGTAAAGCAACTATAATGCAGTTAGCTTGCAATGCACAACTTGAGCTTTGGATAGTCATGCTTGTCTCAATATCTAACTGTCCTTTCTTTCCAGTATCTTTGGATCATTAAACTTGAGCACGGTTCAATTGAGTGGCATCGGTTCAAGTTTTCAGAAGCATTCAGATAGCGAATCTAAAGGGATTAAGGCCCATTTTAACATGGACGAAAGTGGAATACTGTCACTGGACAGAGTGAGTATACACGAAGCTGCTGACTGGTCTACACGTATCTCCTGTTCTCCCACCTGAACTGGGAAGGTTGCGTTTGCTATGGATTAATCCATAATTTCTTCTGAATTATTCAATATACTGATCTGGACAGAATGAGGATATGAAACCAGAGAGATAGTCGTAATTTTGGTGAAATAGTTGCATTGTTTGTCCTTTTGTTTATGCGAGTCTGGCAGACAATATCTAGCAGTTTTCTCGTTAACTCGAGTTTAGTTCAAAATCTTCCAAGTTATCGAGTGCAACTGCAGTTAGTAATATATTCTCTGGCTTCCTCCTGAGATTGTAATCAAGTGACAAAAAGCTTGACTTCTCTTCTGCCTCCAAAGGGATGTTCCTTGCTCTGGTGCTAATGGCTCATCACTGCCCCTGCACTCACCTGATATCAGGCATCTGCTGGGTACGATCCTTTTCTTAATAACAAAACGTACATTTCCCAGCCTGACTTGACATATTGTAGTCAAAAAACAGGAATCCAGGATGTCCTTTTTTTTTCCCTCTTCCTGCTCTCCACTGGGCTTGAAAGATTGCTGCAGACACCATATTACTCCAGTAATGACACTGTACTTGGAACATGTTTTCCCTATCAGCTACAATCACTGATCAGCTACAATCATTGTTGTAACCATTTGTACCAATTTCATTAAAGACCTATTAGACGTGCAATACAGGTAAATGAACTTTTTGAAATATATTTCCTGATGCTTCATCACTGTTTGTATCTAAGCACAACAAGCAAAACAACGCTCTGCTATTCAGCTCACCATTTTTACCAACAAATCTAATAAATAGCTTACAATTTACATTTTTAAAAATTCATTCGTGGGATGAGAATGTCGCTAGCTAGACCAGCATTTTATTGTCTATCCCCAATTGCCCAAAGGGCATTTAAGAGTAAACCCATTGATTAAATCATATGTAGGATGGACTAGGTGAGGATGGCAGATTCTTTGCCTAATGGAAGTTTGTGAACCAGATGGATTTTTCTGACAACTGGCTATGGATTTGTGGTCATCACTAGATTCTTATATCCAAATTTGTATTGAATTGAAATTCCGCCATCTGCCATAGTGTTATTTGAACCTGGGTCCCCAGAACCTAAGCTGGTTCTCTGCATTAACAGTCCAGCAATAATACTATTAGGCCACAGCCTCCCAATGCTCCATGCGGTGTAAACTCCACAAGCATAATTAATCTTTTTTTTTTTTACTGATCACCTGCAGCTAGCCATATCTGCACCCCCCAATTGACTAGATGTGTCTAAAAGTCTGGACAGTGCTCATTTGTATGATTTAAAATGAATCACTTCAGACTATTCAGTTGAACTGTGTTTGAATTCCTTTTGCTATAGGTGGAAGCTGTGTTCGAGAGGGTGCAGGATGGGGAACCTGAGGAAGAATCCACCCTGACTAGTGAGTAGACTCTACCTGTTAGTGGGTTATCGTCTGCATTGCTGAATGGCAGCTGTGATTAGAGTTTAATGCTTTCAGTTTTGCAAATTTTTTTTTTCCCTGTGGACACTAATGGTTAGAGGTTTCATCTAGCTACCTGCAGGAGTCTGGATTTCAGCAGTCCCACTATTTCCTGCCACCTCATACCCTTGGGAAAGTTGTCACTGTCTTACCTCACTGTCACTGTGCTGAGCTGATGATCCAGCATGTCATTCTAATAGTCCCAGTGGTTTCCTTTTTAAAATCCCAATATATTCTTGTGTTTGTTCCATAGATCTGTTCATAAATGTAGTGCATAAATAGCAACTTTTTTTTACATTTCACCATGCAATATATTAAATACATCTGTCAACTTTCTGCTGCTGCCAATGAAACCAATTAATTGATGTCCTTCAGGGAGGGAACCCTGTTCTCCTTCCCCAGTCTGATTTACACAATATGTCAATCCCACAATACATGGTTGATTCTGAACATACTGAGAGGTGGTTCTGCAAGCTGACCAACTATGTGAATAATCTCCTGTCACAAAACCCAAAGAGAACTTACACCTGCTAAACGCAATGGGCCACTATGTGGCCATGTCACACTGAGAAAACAATCTCTCTATCTTGTGGCACAGGACAGTATGTTTCTGCTAACTTGCTGTGTTGTTTCTTTCCAATAGCTCGCTATTCCGTGAGTCATTGAACAATGAATACTAGGGAGTTGTAGGTTGGTTGCTCAGTGTATTGATTTAACTAGTCTCAGTTGAGGTGGCATTCCTAAACTAGTGAAATATAATTTTCCATCTGGTGACCTCTTCCAGTACCTCCAACTGCTGTGCAGTAACAGGTTGGAAGGGCAGGATAGAGACCTGTGGGGCAGGTGAAGACATTTGATGACTTTTACTGTTCTAGGGCTGGCAATACATGCCACCCATGGAGGGAAGTAGCTGCCTTTGAAACTGTGGGAGGAATCACGGTGAGGTTGTGGGCTGGTTGGGTGGATGCATGACTTGTCGTCTCTTTTTGAAGAATTAGTCATACAGTCAAAGATATACAACACCGAATCAGACCCTTTGGACTAACTGAACCACGACGACCAGATATCCTAAATAAATCTAGTCCAATTTGCCAGCATTTGGCCAATATCCCTCTAATTCTGGATTAGTGGTGCTGGAAGAGCACAGCAGTTCAGGCAACATTCAAGGAGCAGCGAAATCGACGTTTCTGGCAAAAGCCCTTCATCAGGAGTGCTCTTCCAGCACCACTAATCCAGAATCTGGTTTCCAGCATCTGCAGTCATTGTTTTTACCAATATCCCTCTAAACCCTTCCTATTCATAAAAACACATTCAGATGCTTGTTAAATATTGTAATTGTTTTTTTAATTTTAATTATAACTTCACATTGTTATTGGGTAAAGTCGTCTTTCTGGGTGCAGTTTTTTATCGATTCTTATATTCTGCTTTTGTCTGCAGAGCTCGGGAACACCATTTCTAGTTTGTTTGGAGGTGGAAGCTCTGAAACAGATGGGAAGGAGAACTTGACTGAAGCTGTGCAGGTAAGTTTTCACTTATTTTGCCTTTTGTCACTCACTCTGGCCTCCACCATTATCTGTCTCACTCAGTCCCGCTCTGTCCTGTCCATTGGGAATGAACAGTGAAACAGACCAGGCGACCTCTGGTCTCATTTCAGATCTGTGTTTCCCGCTCCTTGAGGCTAAGAAAGAATATGACATCAGTAAAATCTACTTAATACCCATAACATCAGCTGGAAAGTGAAAGGTTGGAGTAAATGCTGGATCAATGCTGGCTGTGTTGGACTGCTAATTCTCACTCCAGGTTCTGCAATTGGTCTTCTAGAACATTGCGGATGTGCTCGGACCTGTGTGTTTGGGGGGGGGGGGGGGGTGGAAAAGAAGGCAAAAGAAGTGAGTTAAGTCACCACTGAAATCAGGCACCGTTTTGGGTAGTTGGGCGATGTTGCTTATCCAGTACAGCATGTTTTGGCTTTTCCTGTATTTTGTTGTGTGCTGTGTTAAAGGGCACTCACTATAGGGCATTTGCTGCTGTAAGACAATGATGATAAGATTTGCTCACAAGGAAAGCAAGTATATTACACTTAAGAAGGGATGAGGCAGCAAGGCATTTATTTGCTGGTCTGCAGCTTGGGTGTGAAACAGGCCAATACCAGTGTGCTACTGTTTCAGTAACCTGTCTGCATTGGGATGATTGAGTCCCATGTATCCCTGTCGATGACAGTTGCAATGAATGAATACTCCTGGTGACCCCAGGTGTGGATGTGAGCTCGAAAATATCTTGATGCTAAAATTCTTTTCCTTTTTCCAGGATGAAGAGGAGGCTACAAGTAAAACTGAGAAGGACTATCAGGAAGAACCAGAAACTGCAAAAGAGAAGGGAATTCCCACTGAGGAGAGCAGCAAGTCTGAGGAGCAAAGCAAAGCAGAACCTAATGAAGAGAAAGGAGATCAACCTGAACCAGGAGAGGACACGGCCAAAACAGGGACACCCGAAACTCTGGTATGGAAGTGTAAATGTGGTAATCTGTGAATACTGTTCCATTTCTTGAGTCTTGCCTGGTTTGGAGGGTATTAGCTAGAAGGAGAGATTGGACAAACTTTGTTTTTCATTTGAATGTCAGAGGATGAGGGGCACCATGATAGAAGTTTACAAAATTATGCAAGGCATGGTTAATAAGAATGGTCAGTCAAAGCAAGTTTAAAGGACATGTAAGAGCCAGGTTTTGTTTTACACAGGGTGGCAAGTGTCTGGAATGTGCTGCCAGAGGAATCAGTGGAGGTGAATACAATAGCATTTAAGAGGCATCTTGACAGGTATATGAATAAGCAGGGAATAGAATATTCTTTCTTGTCATGTGTATTTTGAGTGCAGAAGTACAGGAATACAGTGAAAAGTTTACAATGTCACCCCACATGGCACCATCTTAACTACAAATTACCGAGGTACAGACCTTAAATACAAACTAGCGAAATAAAGGGAATAAAAAAGAGAAAGGGTACATTACTTACAGGTATTCATTGTTTCTAACTTATACTATGAGAAATAAAGTTAAAAAGATAAGCAGTACAGCCTTTCCATAAAGGCCCTGCAGTAGATCAGTGCAGAGGGCTTCCACACATGGTGTGGCCAGGCTTGCAAGTGGCTGATCTCCCCGAGCAGTCCCCAGTCTAACAGTCGTCCCCACTCTGGCCATGCCTCCAGCCCGCTCTACCTCGGGGAAAATGAGAAATAAACGGAGGGAGCAGAGGAGCTTCATGTGGAGCGTCCTATCCACTGCCATCTTGACTGGAGGAATAGAGGGATACGGGCCATTTGAGGCAAAGGGTTTTTTACTTTAGAAAGGTATTGTGTGTCACTGTATTCTTGGGGAGCTGAAGGGCCTGTTCCTGTGCTGTACTGTTCTTTTGTATTTGTTCTAAAATCCTTTTGTATTCTATGAATGTATTGGTGAGAGCCTAATAGTTTCATTCCACTTGTGTGCAGGATAAAAAAGTCGAGGATGTTGGGAAAGCGGACATGAAAGATCCAGAATCGAATAAAACTGAGGAGGTTAAAAAGCCAAAAGGACCCAAAAGGCTGAAGATTAGTGAGAATGTGACTGTGGCATTGGAAATCCAGGACCTGCCAGATCTGTCACAAGAGGAAATGAGCAAGTCTCAAAAAAAGTAAGAACTGCTTATTGATTAAACTTGCTTCTAGCGAGGCAGAGAAACGTTTGGAGGCGAGGGAGACAATTTTTAGATTTTACACACACATAAATATTCTCAGTCATTTTCTCAGTTAAAGACAGCGATAGGCATTGGGATTATTCAGAAGATAATTAGATTTAATGATCTAGATGTAGGTTTGCTTGCTGAGCTGGAAGATTCATTTTCAGACATTTCGCCACCATACTAGATAACATCTTCAGTGAGCCTCAGGACAAAGCTCCATCTGGAGGCTCACTGAAGATGTTACCTAGCATGGTGATGAAACGTCTGAAAATGAACCTTCCAGCTCAGCAAGGAAACCAACATTCAGAACCTCAACCTGATCTACAAATCTTCTCAACTTGCTAGATTTAATGTTATCAGGGGTGCTGTATGGGAACTTGTGCTTTGATGGGTCTTGTTGCAACCTGCCATTAGTAGAGTTATCCAGCTCTGGCCACAGTTACCAGTAAACCCGACCCAATGCTGGCTTCAGCTGTTTTGACATTTGCTGTCTGTGTGTACTTCAACAGCCATTCATTCATTCCCACGTTTTCATCCAGGCTTCAGGATCTTACAGACAGAGACCTCCAAAAACAAGAGCATGAAAAGATGGCCAATTCATTAGAAGCTTTCATCTTTGAAACACAGGTAAGCTATACTATCACTTGTAATTCTGACCAATTATAATGTCCAATATGCACATCAGATCTTTGGAGGTAACTGATGATTACTGGCCAACACCACCAGATCTTCAGTTCCAAACTCTTGTAGCTTGAGGAGGTTTGTTAGGAGAATGCTGTGCACTTCAAGCTGGCAATGTATGTAAAAAGGACAGGCTGGAATGTACTTCGAGGGACACTGGTACTGGTTGAAGGATGTGCTGCCCTCTGTGTAGATCTGTTGCCTTCACACAAGAGTTGGTGCAGTTGTAGTCACAGTTTTGCAATGCAGCCAGTCTTGGTGTTGTGCAGTGATACACTGCAAAGGCATGTACTTTTCTGAAAGCTTTGTAGCGATCCAGTAAACATCAGTACTGCATCTTACCCTTAAAAAGAGAACTTATTTTTCCACCCTTTTTTAAAGCGTGTTTTCGTCAGTCTGTAGGTAGTTGGGGGTTCTGTTTGAAATTGTAGGGGGGGGTAGACTGTAGGTTTATCCATTGCTGAACTATACTTTTTACTTTCTAAAGGAATTTTATTGAATGTTTGAGACATGACTGCAGAGTGTAGTTGTCAGCAATCTTCACGGACGATCTAGTTAAGAATTTAGGCCGGAATGGAGAGAGATATATTGGTGCCGTATTCTGTGTATATAGTTCTAATGTTCGGTAGTAATATGGGAAGAGGCTATATAATTAAAAGCCTTACTGGAAGATAAAATTGGGACTGTTATCAAACAGTTGTGTTGACTGGAATCTGAGTCATTGTGAGAGTGGTAGTTACAATTCTGTAATCCAAATACTCGGTTGTGTGCATAACCACAAGACTGATAGAACAGACCTGATCCAGCTGCAGTAAACACCACATCCCAGTTGTCAGTGTGGCAATTGTAGTATTGTTTGAATTTTATTTCCGGTGGGGCCTCTCTGTATTGTCATTTAAGTTTCGATGTCTAACCACAGAACTCAACACCCCTATCACTGAGGTCATGTTACCTTGTGACTCTGCCACTCACGTTCACCTCAGTCAGAGAACATTGTGTGCTCAATTTCCATTCAGAGAGTCGAGTACAAAAGTCTAGGTTAGTCCCTCCAGAGTGAAGCTAATGAGGCACTGCACTAATGGAGAGATTGCGTGGCCTGATGTCTCATTCGAGAGACAGAGTCTTAGTTCATCGGAGGGAGGGATGTAAAGATCCTATAGCACCATTTCCAAGAAGAGCAGAGAACCTTTCAGTGCTGTGGTTAGTATTTATCCCTCTCAAACTATTTGCTCCTCTTCCCATTGCTATTTAAATAAGTTTGTGTTGAATTTTCTACATCGTGTCACTTCAGAAAATACTCAATTGGCTGTCAAGTGCTTTGGGACATCCTTTAGTTATGCAAGATGCTACGGAAATACAGGTGTTTCTATTTTAATCTTCTGGTTGAAGAGAAGTCTAATTGCTTGGGCATAATCTTTTGGGATCTGGGGAAAACTGTGACTGACCCAGCAAGTTAATGGCCTGCTATGCTCCCTTTCTGTGTCACTGGGCTGGAGAGTTCCAAATTGGCTCTCACCTTGTGAGCAGAGACTGGGCACTCTGAGAAGTGTAAAAATCTGCAGGACCCTGCTTTTCTTTGCAGTTTAGATTATTCCATGTCTGGCTTTGCTTTCTAAACCTGATGTTCACACTACTGTTCCTCAGGACAAGCTGTACCAGGATGAGTATCAGGCAGTTTCAACACAAGATGAGCGTGACCAAATCTCGACTAAACTCAGCGAGGTCTCAAACTGGCTGGATGAGGATGGTTATGCTGCCAGCACGCAGGTTTGAGCTTGTTTTATTTGGCTGCAATTGTTATTCTGATCCTGGGGACAGCAAGTCTAGGAACAGGCAATATTGAAAACATTTACACGAGTGCAGGCAATAAAAAGTCAGGTAAATGTGAGTTTGCAATGTCAGCCCAAGCTTTATATAAAATTCATATCAAGCAGTGAGTTACTTAGTGTGTTGTTTAGTCTGACAGTGATAATATTCTGAGACTGGGCTCTGGGGACCTTGATGAGTTTGTAATTTAGTATTGCCACTATTTATAGAGCCTGGCTATAAAATCCAAACACTTGAATCATTTGGTTTGTGTTGTAAGTGATTATGTGTATTGGATGTGTTTAGGAACTAAAAACGAAGCTCTCTGAGTTACGGAAGATGTGCAAAGAACTCTTCTTCAAAGTAGAAGAGAGGAGGAAGTGGCCGGATCGCCTTGCTGCACTGGATAGCATGCTCAATCACTCCACTATCTTCCTCAAGTATGTACCATGGTGAAGGCAAGCAACTCCTGCTGAGAAGTTTGATCGGTCTTTTCACTGCTCTTTATAAGTGGTGGTTCAAAGGGCAGCAGCAGTGACTGGCAAGGGATCAGTTCCATGGGCTCTAGACACCGTCAAACCTGTCTCCCAATTATTAGTGACTTACTCCACTAAGTAAGTGGATGGGATTGGTGGCGGTTAAGTCTTAAGTCCACGTATTCGGGGGCCATCAGGAGGTGGATGGGATTGATGGTTTACTTATTATCACCCCAGTGGTGGTAACTGAGGTGGACTCACTTGGCACAGACTGCAAGTTGAATCAGAACACTTCTATTCAGCTATTCCCTGAATAATCTCTAGGATCTGAAATGGTTGGCTTTGAAGTTAGTGTGCTTGCCTGTGTACACAGTCAGGAGCAGGGCAGGAGTGAAGTTTCTCTCCCAGATTCTTACTGTCTGTTACCTTTGTGACTTCAGGGGTGCTCGACTCATTCCGGAAGCTGATCAGATTTTCACAGAAGTGGAGTTAAACACACTGGAAAAGGTCATCACTGAGACAACTGTAAGTCTGACAGAATTCAGTCATCGCTGAGAACAAAGCTGTAAACTGTTTGGAATCTGACTTGAGTTTTGTAAAGTTTTGTAGTTGATTAATCATTTAGTACCCCTTAGGAGAGCTTGGAAGCCATGATTTTAAACTTGGGGTTTTAACTCAATTACTAATGTTTTATTTCCAGTGATGTCACCTCCAGAGTCTCAGGATTTTTGGCTTGCAACCTAGAAGTCTGAATCTGATCTTTGAGAGGGCTTCCTGCAAAATTCTGATAAGGTTTTGGCAGTCTCATTTGAGAAAGGACATAATTGCATTCGAAACAGCTCAGAATGTGTTCATATGACTGATAGATGGTGGAAGTTGAGGTGTATTCATTTCCAAGTTGCTGTGGTCAGGTTGGGCCTTTACCCTTTGGGATTTGGAAGAATGAGAGATGGTCTGTTAAGACATATATAATTCAAAAGGGACTTGTCAGGATGGTTGCTGAAACAATCTTTACCCAGAGAGTGGTGGGGGCATGGAATGTGCTGCCTGTGGGAGTGGCAGAGTCAGAATCATTGGTGACCTTTAAGAGGCAATTGGATAGGTACATGGATGGGTGTTTAAGTTAGGACAAATGTTTGGCACAACATCGTGGGCTGAAGGGCCTGTTCTGTGCTGTATTGTTCTATGTTCTACTTATTCCCTCGTGAGAGAAACTGAAGTAGGAGACCCTTTTACAAATAGGATGTCTCTCATCTGAGATGAGCACAGAAATTAAAAGGCCCCCCAGTCCTATGGAGAATGTTTCTAATAGTTAGTGAAATTATTTTCCCCAGAGAGCAGTGGAGGCAAGGTCATTGATTTGATTGTGGTATTGAAATATTTGACAATGATCTTATCAAGTGATGGAGTAGGTTACAGGGGTAAAGTGGTTCAGTCCTAATCATTCATTTATGTGTATGCTCTTTGACTGATTTGACTCTCTGGGAGCATATTTTCAGGTTGGAGAGTCTAAACTGAGAGGTCAGAATCTGAGTAAAAAATCAGTGTTTTAAGATTGAGTTATTGGTACCTTTCCTCAGTTAATGATTGTGGCTCCTGGAGTATAGAATTTGAAAGTTTCAGGTCTTTCGATTGAATAAATTTCTCCTTATCTCAACCGTGGTCTTATGGTAGAACAGACTGTAGGAGCTGTGAGACCTGCTCCTGCTCTTTATATAGAGAGGTTAATTTGTGTGAAATCATCTGAAAATGTTGAATGGAGAGTGAAGCTACATATCATAATGACATGTTTTGGAGATCTGTGCTGTAGGCACAGTAAGTAAGTTTACTTTTATAGTGTGACTGAACTAATTCTTGATTCCTGAGTGGCTGAGTAAACAACAGTGATCCTGGGCCTGAACAATAATTATTACCCTAGGTTTTGATTCCTTACATTCAGTTATAGAATCCCTACAATGTGGAAATGGGCCCTTTGGCCCAACAATCCACACTGACCCTCTGAAGAGTAACCCACCCAAACCCATTCCCTATTACTCTACGTTCACTCCTGACTAATGTATCTAACCGAGACATCCCTGAACACCATGGGCAATTTAGCATGGCCAATTTACCTAACTCTCACATCTTTGGATTGTGGTAGGAAACCGGAGCACCTGGAGGAAACCCAAGCAAACATGGGGGAGAATGTGCAAACTCCATGCAGTTGCCCATGGCTGGAATTGAACCTGGGTCCCTGGCTCTGTGAGGCAGCAGTGCTAACCACTGAGCCACCTGGTGCTGTCTTATCTTTGATGTCTCACAACTGTGTTGCTTGTTATCATGTGTTGACCTCTTATGCAAAAACAACCAGTCCACCATCTTTAACTGTATCTCAGCAAATGGTAACACAATGCAGTGTATTTGAAACTATATCCTGGTGTGAAATATCAGCAGGAGCAGTGGAAAGCTGTGACAGTAAACAGCAATACCTAATAATGTCCAAGCCCTGGGAATATTCTGTAGTTAATTTCTATTTAACCTGTGTTTCAGAAATGGAAAAATGAGACTGTGGAAGAGCAGAATAAGCTGCCGTCCACCCAGAAACCCATCCTCCTTGCCAAGGACATTGAGGCAAAGCTTGGTCTACTAGACCGAGAAGTAAAATACTTACTAAACAAAGCAAAATTCGCCAAACCCAAGCTCCGGAAAGAGAAGAACACAACACAAGAGATGAAAAATACAACAACCGAAGACCAGAACACAACTGCTGATAGTGAGAACATTATACCACCCACAAGAGAGACAGGGGAAGACACAGGTAAGCTTTTTGCAAAGTGTTCTAGCTAAAACAGTTACCAGGGATATAGCTGAGGAATTATAATGTGTCTAGTAAGGCTTACTGGTTAAACTTTAATAGTTTTATTTGTGAATTGAGTGTATACCCTCAGAGAGGACATGTTGCCATTATTTCAAAAAGCATGGGATCCCTGTCTCCCAGAGAGACAGAGCCTTCAGGGACTGTCTGCTGGGGGGGAAGGAAATATAATGTAACCATTTGATTTAAAATCTTTTTGTTTCATATGGTTCTCATCCTGTTGTGGAAGTGGTAAGTCACTGACGTGAATATTTCTTTCTGCTAGAGCATGTAGAGGTGGTGAAACCTGGCGAGGCTCCACCTACAGTAAACAAAGATCAAACCACCGTTGAGGATGATGAGGCAGAGATACCAGAGGCAGATGTATTAGAGTCCAGTAAAGGTGAGGATTAGGGTCGTGTGAGTTTACTGATCTGGGCTTCCTAAACTAAATAACTGGGAGAGATTAGGAAGAACAGTACGGATAGTTGGGTTGTGTTTGAAACACTGGATTTGGAAATCAAAGCTATACTTAGTCTCGACCTTTTCTTTGTTATGACCTTTTCTCATGGAGTGGAAAGAAAGTTTCCGTTATCTGTTTCCTTTTGAAGTAACTTAATCACACAAAGGTAAAGTACTCCAGGAAGCCATTTAGACCATTGTATCTGTGCTGGCTCACGAAAGAGCTAACCAATTCCTTCTATTCCTCTGCTTTTTCCCCATAATCCTATACGTTCTCCCCGTCTGGTGTTTATTGCATCTGCCTTTCCAGACAGTACAGTCCAAATCAGAGCAGTTCACTGACTGTTTCAAAATCAAATTCACTGTCCGATTCCTCTTTCACTAGTTAAATCTGTGTCTTCTGCAAACCTACCCTTTTGCATTTGGATAAACCTTTTCCCCCTTATTTCATCAAAGCTAGTCATCATTTTAAAATTCCTCTGAAATCCCTCCTTAACCTTCTGTGTACTAAGTGGAAGGCTTCCTGTTCTTCAGTGTCTTCACATCCCTTATCCCTGATATCATTGTTGCAAATCTCTGCATTTTTGTTATTTTCCTTCCCACATAAGTATGTTTGAATTTTTTAAATTTTCTTTCAGGTACAGCTGAGGGAACACTAGAAAGCAACTCAGACAAACACCCTCCAGATGAATTGTAACTGCTCCTGGCTGCTGCACCGGTTCTATTTATATTACATTACTTTTTATGTAATGGACCAGTCTGCCATAATTTAACAGAACGACGATGTGTGATTGAGAGTAGAGGTGTACATTTCACTTTTTTTTAAAAACAAAACTGGATTTTCCTGTGACAGACTTTGTTGGATAATTCTACTTGTAAAACCAAGTACAGTTCAAGTTTAAACTGCATTGTGACCAGCAGGAGGCAGTGTTTGCAGCAAGAGGTTGACGTTCAAAGGGATTTAAAAGCTTCAAGTTATTGGAAGCCAAGTATTTTTGTTCCTTGTGTGTCTTCTCCCTTCGATTGTTATGGTTTTTATTTAGTTAATGAATGGTTATGAATGAACTTATTGCACTGAATTGAAGTATGTTCATTTTGCTTTAGTGTCTGCTTAGGGTAAGTTGAATCTATTAAATCAAACTTTTAACAGCCCTAGTGCTCGATACTCGGCTTTAAAAATAAGTCGACAGAACCATGATAAGATTGGTCTGTGAAATGTTAGTGCAGGGGCATGTCAACTCATTAGAGTGTACTACATCCCTGTCTTCATACAGCCACTGTCATGTGCAGAATGTGTACAAGTACCTGGGCAAAGTTCTTTTTCTCTGCCTCCTGTAAAACTGCTCTGCTTTTTGTAGTCTCGAATGTCCCCGGCTGCTACAGGTGTGCCCCATCACCAACCAGCAGTTGCTGATAGCAGTTGTTTCATGAAATGTAGGGGCCAGGAGTGTTGTCACTGGTGTCCCCAGTTCAGAATCGGCCATGTGTAATGCGACACTAGTTTCTGTGAAAACTCTTGCAACATGGACAGACTGAAATGACTGAATTAATCTTGAGTGGTTTGGGCACCTGCATGAATTTACTTGATGGGAAAGGAGTTTGTTATGACTTTGCATCCTGTTCTAAATATTTCCCACAAAACCCCGGTTTTTAACTCCAGTTCCTCTTGTGCGTTGTAGTCAGGCTCAAAATCAATCCAGTGCTTCAGTCATCGGAGCTTCTATCATTAATAATTTTATTCTTAAAAATTGCTTAAAAATGTGGAATGAACCACTCATGCAGACTGTAGCTGTATTGTGTCCAGGGCAGTTAGAAAATGGATATCAGGCCCCAAGTTGTCAGCAGGGAATCACAGGCAAGACTGTATTCAAACATGTTACATGGCACAGAGATGGTAACATTGCTTAAACTTCATGGTTTATTGTCAAACCCTATGTGATGTTCTCCAATCTAATTGCTGCACCATAGGTAATACACTGGCCTTTGAGTTATTTTCCTAGATATCGGACATTTCAGTTTTGTTTCTGGAACTGAATGCAGACAGTGGCACTCTGCAAATGCTCACTAGCTCAATGACATTGAGAAGTTGCTGCTCCAGAGGGACTGCCAGAGTGTAATGTCGAAGCTGGCTATCTCTCTGTAAAATGAACCACTCCCCATCCATTTGATATTAAACATCATGCCAGAGAAGTTTGCTCTGTGTTTTGCTCCCAATTTTAAGCCTGCCTCCTGCAAGTCACTAGCCATTCTCATCAGTCTGCTTCTGCTGTGTTTTTCTTTGTTTAGTGACTGTCTACTTGGTTTGAGTACACACTCCGAGGTTAGCTACTGGACTGGCAACTGATCTTAAGGAGTGAGGGGTTTTCTTAAAACTGTATATAGTTTGCTGAGCAAAGTGAGAGTAGAGCCTGATTTCCAGTTTAATTTTAGGGAAATGTGGGTCTCTGCATGTTACCCAAGACTCATTCAGTGAGTCGCACAAAGATTGTTACAGGGTTTTGGACTGGCCTGTACTGAAGCTTCAGCAAATTAATGGTTGTATTGTCGTTCCGTTATTGAGTAGGATTCCCTCTGTTGGAGTGAGTTTTTTTTTCTTTTGAATATCTAATTTAAAAAGTAGATTTCAACAAAATAAATTTCTAATCTAATAATGAGTTCGGTCCAGCAGCCAATGGAGGTGTTGAGAGGTACAAATGAATGTTGGGACTTGATGTGAAAAGGGACCAGGTTTCTATCTGTGCGTTTGGTTACTGGTCTTTGTCTGATGTTGAGAATGTGCACCATGTGGTGTGGATCAGGGTCTTTTTCTGCACTTACAATCCCTCAAAATAAAGCAGCCAGACTCACTAAGACTCTACTGTGTCCCTACCAGTTGTGTTTATCTGCTCTGTTGTTCCCTCTGTCCAATAAAATGTTGATATATTTTTCTGAATTTGTCATCAGCTGACTGTGTGTCCTGGGCCTTCTGTTTCTATCTAAGCTTAGCTCAAGTGCTATGTAAGTGAGACTGCTCTCAATCTTACACCTTTACTTTCTAACAATCTTCACCCTGCCCTCCTCAAAAAGAGCTGTCAGACCTTTAGGGGATTGGATGTGTAACTCCTCTTCCTAAACCCACGTGGAGATACCATGTTGGGAGAGGCAGGTTTAGTGTCTGCTGGTCAACCTGCTGTGTTACTTTTGCTTCAGGAATTTTCTTGTGTGCAGAGTCATCAATCGGTTGGGAATTTTCTGAGTAGAAGTTATTAGTTCTTTCTCAAACATAAGCTGCCTTTAAATTGGCTTCAGTATTACAACGAGAACCTCGTTGAATTTCCCACTTTGCGTTTGATTTACCTCTTGTCTTGGATTGTGATTTTTAAAAATTTGTACTAAAATGGGTAAGGATGAACTGTATTGTTTCTCATTACTGACCATGAATTCCTCCACTAACAGCTGGCAATGAGTGATCCTTATAGCCCAGCATTAACTTTCACACAGCTCCACCTAATGACTGGTTCTTCCTTCAATGCTCTTCATTCTGTTACTGTGTAAGTGAACACATCTCAACTGTCAGGGGAAATAAATTTGACCAGGAGATTGAGAACAAGGCACATGTAGGGATAGCCCGTTTACTTCATCCGTCCAAAATGTTAACGTTTGATCTCACTGTTAAACCATTAAGCACACACACCTATATTGCGGTCTCTGTTTTAAATCCTTGTTCAGGTGTTCATCCCAACTTTGGATCACGAGTACAGCGTGAAGACTATATTGCTGCTTTATGTAAAGTATTTTCTGAATGTAAAATAAGTTTCTGTTGAGTCAGGAAGAGAATGAGACACTTGTTGCTTTTCAGACTTGTTCTGCCAGGTATGGTGAGCCAATGGGCAGCATCATGGTCAGCTACTCTTCTCTCAAAGTTGTGACTTAGGGGACTCCTCATACCAGGAAATCTGTCTGGGGAAGGAGGGATTATTCTGATCACTTATGTAAACTCGTACTAAGCTTACGGTAATGTGCCATCTAAAGGGCTCCAGTCTAATGGAGCAATTGTCCTATTAATAAAATTCAACTTAATTTTTTTAAAACTTAATTTCCTGGTATGTTTCATACGTTGCCTATACATAATTCTTGCTTGACCAGTCTGCTTAGATATTTGGGTTGGGTAAATTAACAGATTGCACTTTTAAAAAAAAAATCGCTAAGCAACAGCTTTAATGACTGGGTATTATTGAAGAGATGAGTAAATGTTTGGATGTGTTGAACTCTAGGCTCATTATAATGATTTCCGTCCTTTGTATATTCCAAATTTCAACAATTGAACGACAGAAGATGTTGTCCAGTAAAATGACATGCAGTGCAATTTTAATACAAAGCTTTTCCAAACTAATTAGTGCAAGTACTGAGTCTACCTGTCTTTAAATGTAACCACAGCCTGGGGAGTGATTGTGAACTCAATCAGCATTCCTGAATTCACTCAGAGTTTGCAGAGCTAATGGTGAAAGGAAGGAAAGTAGAAATATATGAATTGCTCATGTAGAGAGCTGCAAGCTGAATGGCCTCCTGTGCTGTGTAACCATTCTCTGATGTAAAATTACACGTACTGTCGTCTTGAATCTGCCTAGGCCTTTCATATCAACTAGTGAGTTTCACAGTGGAGACACTTTGGTCTATAGTGTATACCATCCACATCCTGCGATTATAGAACATCTTTTCATTTAATAAAACATCCAAAGTAGTGATCTAAAGTTCAGAGTTCTTACTGTGAGATGAGAATTTACTAACTTTCAGGAAAGATAGATTATAAGATGTCATGAAGGAGGAGGGGATTACAGGAAGAGATTTAGGAAGACGTTTCTAGTGTTTATGGTACAGATGTTTGAATGTGCAGCTGCACATAATGATCAGATAATTGGGGGTGCACAAGAGTCCATGATCTTGTCTGGGGCAGTTAGCTAGACAGTAACAGCTCTGAGCAATTGAATTTTACAACTTCAGTCTGGTTTGAGCCAGAACTTTCAATAGCCTGAAGCTGCAATCTGATTATTGCTGTTAAAGCTTAGTTAAGAGGAAACCTGTGCAGCATCAGGTGCTTGTAGTTACAGCAAGCTACCATTTAATGTTTATCTGTGAATCAACTCAAGATGCTACTGGTGTATCAACTCATCACAACCACTCTTCCTGTTTGCAAGCTTTCAAGTTAGGCAGAACTCTCTCAAATTTTAAAATATGGCTTACGATATGTTGACTTTGGGTATTATTTTGCTGATTTGCCACAATTCAGTGATTTTAACAGGCTGAATGAGTAGGCAAATGTATTTCAAATGCAGAGTAATGTGGATAAAAATGAGGTTATCCACTTTGGTAGCAAAAACAGGAAGGCAGATTATCTGAATGGCTATAAATTGAGAGAGGGGAATGTGCAATGAGAATGGAGTGTCCTTGTACACCAATTACACATCGTGAGAAGATTAGGAGTATAGAAGCAGGGATGCCTTGCTACAGTTATACAGGGCCTTGGTGAGACCAAACGAGTATTGTGTGCATTTGTGGCCTCCTTGTCTGAGGGAGAATATTCTTGGGTATAGAGGGAGTGCAGCAAAGATTTACCGGACTGATTCCTGGGATAGAAGAATTGATATGAGGAGAGGTTGAATTGGTTAGGATTATATTTTCTGCAGTTCAGAAGAATGAAGGGAATGTCATAGAAATCCAAACATTCTAAGAGGAGTGGACAGGGTAGATGCGGGAGGGATGTTGCCAATGGCGAGGGAGTCTAGAACAGTATAAGGATATAGGGTAAACCCTTTAGAATTGAGTTGAGTTGAGAAAGAATGTTGTCACTCAGAGTGGTGAGTATGGAATTCACTTCCACAGTCATGGCCAAACCATTTTATGATTTCAAGGAGTTGGAAAGTGCATTAGGGAACAAAAGGGATCAAAGGATAAAGGGTAAAATTGAGTACAGGGTACTGAGTTGGATGGTCAGCCATGATCATACGAATGGCAGAGCAGGCTCAAAGGGCTGAATAGCCTACTCCTCTTTCCCATGTTTCGGTCAATGTTCTGCACTAATACAATGACCCATAAATTGGAGCAATCTCAATCGTATGCAACAAAAGCTAGGCAACATCTTGGCTCCGGCTGATCAAAGTTGAAAAGTGTGCTTGAAAAGCACAGCAGGTAAGGCAGCGTCCAAGGAGCAGGAGAGTTGACGTTTTGGGCATAAGCCCTTCATCAGGAATGCAGATAAGTGACAGGTGACATCACCAAGAAGAGAGAATTCAATCTTTTCCCCCTTTGGTCTATGGAGTTGCTATTGCTAAATTTCCCACTGTCCACATCCTGAAGATTATCATTCACTAAAACATGAACTTGGCGGAAGTGGGTACTGCAGATGTTGGGGATTAGAGTGATGCTAGAAAAGCACAGCAGGTCGGGCAGAATCTGAGGAGCAGGAAAATCAACATTATGGGCAAAAGCCCTTCAGGAATTCCAGTCGTTTTTTGTCATTTTTTTTCCTTGCTCCTCAGATGCTGCCTGACCTCCCTGTGCTTTTCCAGCCCAACTAAAACCTGAACTTGACTAGCGACATAAGTAATGATGCCAACATTGTGGGTTCAATTCCTCTACCAGCTGAAGTTACCATGAAGAACTCTCCTCAACCTGTCCTCTCCTGAGTGTGGTGACCCTCAGGTTAAACCACTTCCAGTCGTCTCTCTCTAATGAGAGAGCAGCCCAATGGTCCAGGTTGGACACTATCAACTTTTTAAAAAGATTCTGTATTCAAGAGCGGGTCGGGGCTAGGGGTTTTCCAGTAAGTATTCCACTTCCTATGTTGCCAAAGCCTGTCTGCCCTCGACAAGCCATAAGTCAGGATTGTGAGAGAATACTCCTCACCTGGTTGGATTCTAGTGTAGCTTTAACATCACTCGAGGAGCTCAACACCATCCAGACAAAACAGCCCAGTTCATGAGCATGCAAATTATCAGGTTCCACATTCACTTGCCTTATCACCAATGCACAGTGTGTACCACCCACAAGATGCGCTTCAATGACTCCCCAGGCCTTCTCCAACAATACACCAAACTTGTGATGGAACATAGAACAGAACAGCACAGGAACAGGCTTTTTGGCCTTATGTGAATGTGCTGACTGTAATGCTATTCTAAACTGATCACATTTGCCAGCATGGGATCCATATCTATCTATCCCTTACTTGTTCATGTCTGTCTAAATGCCTCAACACTTTGTGTGTGTTCCAGACACCTATTGTCCTCTTTTTAAAAAAAAAACCTTTCCTCACAAACCACCTTAAACTTTTTCCCTCTCACCTTAAACCTATACCACATTGTATTTTAGAATTTCCACCGGGGAAAGACTTTCAACCCTATTCATACCCGTAATTTTATAAGCTTCTATCAGATTGCTTTTCAGCCTGTGATGCTGCAGTGAAAACAATTCTAGAGTGCGAAGCTGGAAAAGCACAGCTGGTCAGGCAGTATCCGAGGAGCAGGAGAATTGATGTTTCGGGCATAAGCCCTTCATCAGAAATGAGGATGAATGTTTAGTCCTCAGTAAACTCCAGCCCCACTCCAGGTCCTAACTCCCAACCCTGCCATGTGTTCACCATTCCCCCAGACCTTCCCCCTCACCAAGGACGAATGTTTAGTCCTCAGTAAAGGCCTCACCTTTATCCCTCTACTGTTCCAGATAATGAGTTCGAGACACGCTGCGACCTTGAATGTTTCTTCTTCCACCTCTGTGCCTACCTTTTTTAACCAAGACACCCACCCACCCAGCAAGGACCCCTTCTTCTGCCTCCAACACACCCCATCCATCTGGACACCCCATGCTAGCCTGCTACCCACCCGTGACCTCTTCATTTCAAACTGCAACCGTGACATTGCCTCACCAATTCCAACCCCTCTCCCTCACAACATGCAGCCCTCCACTCCAACCTTAACCTCACCATCAAACACACAGACAAGGGGTGTGCAGTAGTAGTGTGGCACACTGACCTCTACACTGCTGAAGCCAGGCGCCAACTGCAGACACCACCTCCTACTGCCCCCTTGATCACGACCTCACCTTCCATCACCAAACCATCACCTCCCAGACGATTCGCAACCTCATCACGTCTGGGGATCTCCCATTACAGCCTCCAACCTCGTTGTCGGTGAACCCCGCACTGCCCAATTCTACCTCCTTCCTAAGATTCACAAACCTGACTGCCCCAGTTGACCCATTGTCTCAGCCTGCGCGTGTCCCACTGAACTCCTCTCTCCTATCTCGATACTGTCCTGTCCACCTTAGTCCAGGAACTCCCCACCTATGTTCGTGACACCACCCTGGCCTTTAACCTCCAAGATTTTCATTTCCCTGGCCCCCAACACCTTATCTTTACCATGGACATCCAGTCCCTGGACACGTCAGTCCACCATGACGAAGGTCTCCAAGTCCCCCGTTTCTTCGTCTCACACTGTCCCAACCACTACCCTTCCTCTGATACCCTCATCTGCCTGGCTGAACTGGTCCTCACCCTTAACAACAACTCCTTCCAATCCACCCACTTCCTCCAAACCAAAGGTGTAGCCATAGGCACCTACATGGGACCCAACTGTGCCTCTTTGTCAGGTACATGGAACAGTCCATCTTCCGCAGTTACACCAGCACCACCCACCACCTGTTCCTCCACTACATCGATGACTGTATCGGTGCTACCTCGTGCTCCCATGAGGAGGTTGAACAGTTCATCAACTTTACCAAAATCTTCCACCCCAACCTCAAATTCACCTGGAACATCTCGGCAACCTCCCAACCCCTTCCTGGACCTCTCTATCACCATCTCTGGCAACTGACTAACCACAGACATCTACTACAAGCTCACCTCCTCCCACAGCTACCTCCTGTAAAGACACCATCCCTTATTCCCAATTCCTCCGCCTCTATTGCATCTGTTCCATGGATGACCAATTCCACCTCAATTGCAACTTCCCTTCCCAGATGATTGACAATGCCCTCCAACGCATCATCTCCACGCACCGCTGCCCAACACAAGGATAGAACCCCGCACCCCCCCCCCCGGTTCTCAACTTCCACCACACAACCCTCCGCATACAACGCATCATCTTCTGCCATCTCCTAACAGACCCCCACCACCAGAGACTTATTTCCCTCCCCACCCCTATTAGTGTTCCAAAAAACCATTCCCTCAGCGACTACGTCAGGTTCACACCTCCCACCAACCTGCACCCCACTCCTGGCATCTTTCCCAGCCACTGCAAAAAGTGTAAAACCTGTGCCCACACCACACCCCTCACCTCTGTCCAAGGCCCCAAGGGATCGTTCCATAGACATTTTTGTCATAAATTCACCTGCACCTCTCCAAATGTCATCTACTGCATCCATTGCACCTGGTGCGGTCTGCTCTACAGCGGGGAGACAGGACATCATCTCTGGGACACGCACGTCCACCAACCCCACCGTTCTGTGGCTGAACACTTCACCTCCCCCACCCACTCCGTTAAGGACATGCAAGTCCTGGGCCGCCTCCGCCAACAAACTGTTACCACCTGACACCTGCAGGAGGAACTCCTCATTCTGCCTTGGGACCCATGCTCCTCGGATGCTGCCTGACTGGCTGTTCTTTTCAAGCACCACACTCTATCAACTCTGAGCTCCAGCATCTGCAGTTCTCACTTTCTCCTGAAAACAATTCCAGTTTCAGACCTCGGAGCAGAGATTAGGCCATTTAGCCCACTGTTCAATCATGGCTGATATGTCTCTCATCCCCATTCTCTCACTTTCTCCTAGTAATCCTTGATACTCAAGAACCCATCTATCTCGGTCTTAAATATACTCAATGACCTGAACCTCCACAGCCTTCTGGGCAATGATCCCTCGGTTTGTCATTCTGGCTAAAGATGTTGCACTCCAGCGGCCCCTTCTTCTTTCTCGTCTAACCTGTCCAAATCCTTCTGCAGCCTTCTAAATGCTACCTACCCCTCTACCTGTCTTTGTATCACCCTGTGTCTGTGTGGGTTTCCTCTGGGTGCTCCAGTTTACTCCCACAGTTCAAAGATGTGCAGGTTAGGTGAAGGGTAGTGGTTGGGACGGTGTGAGACGAAGAAACGGGGGACTTGGAGACCTTCGTCATGGTGGACTGACGTGTCCAGGGACTGGATGTCCATGGTAAAAATAAGGTGTTGGGGGCCAGGGAAATGAATTGCTAAATTGCCCATAGTGTTAGGTGTGTTAGTCAGGGGTAAATGTAGAGTAGGGAAATGGGTCTGAGTGAGATATAGTTAGAAGGGTTGGTGTGGACTTAGGCTGAAGGGCCTGTTTCCATACTGTAGGGAGTCTATTTACTGAAGACCTTTCTCTTGCATTTGACCTCCCAAGGTGCATCACCTGACACTTATTTGGATTAAACTCCATCTGCTATTTCTCTGCCTAACTTTCCAACTGATCTATGGGGTGGCACGGTGGATCAGTCGTTAGCACTGCTACCTCACAGTGCCAGGGACCTGGGTTCGATTCCAGTCTTTGGTGACTGTGTGGAGTTTGCACATTCTGCCTGGGTTTCCTCTGCGTGCTCTGGCTTCCTCCTACAGTCCAAAGATGTGCAGGTCAGGTGAATTGGTCATGCTAAATTGCCCATGCTTTTAGTGTATTAGTCAGAGGGAAATGGGTCTGTGTAGGTTACTTTTTGGAGGGTCAGTGTGGACTGGTTGGGCTGAAGGGCCTGTTTCCACACTTTAGGGAATCTAATCTATATTCTGTTGTAGCCGTTGATAACCTTCCTCATCATCCACAACTGCACCAAGTTTTGTGTCGTCTTTTAACTTGCTAATCGGATACTGACATTTTCATCCAAATAGTTTATAGAGGTTGCAAACAAGGGGTCCCTGCACAAACCAGAGAAACCGTCCTCCCTCGGTATTGTTTGACCAAGACAATGTTATGTCCAATTTACCAACTGACCATGGACTTAGATTAATGTTGTTGGGGGGAGGGGGGTGACGGGCTGGTGGAGTCCACCCAGTGCCAGCACAGAATGGCGAAGTTGGCTTCGAAGGGCTGAATGGCCTGGTCCTGGCCAACCAGTGACCACGTGATGAGCGATGCCCCTTTAAGGAGAGTCACATGACCCCGTGATCACGTGACTGCAAGATGGCTGCCTTCCTGCAATGGAGACGGTTCGTTTTCTTCGACAAGGAGCCGCTGCTGGAGCGGGGGGAGGCGGCCGCCGCCGAGTTCCGCTGCCCCGGAGACTCGGCCATTAGCGTCTGCACCAGCGGCAGGGGCAGCCTTGTGCTGGGGGATATCCTTCACCTGAGCCCGGGGAGGGGAGGGGATGGGGGTGGCGCGGCGGCCCGGGGCCTCGGACACCGCCCCCCCCCCCCCTACCC
>NC_057745.1:37324730-37331412 GCF_004010195.1 Chiloscyllium plagiosum
ATTCCCGCCTCAGGCGACTGACTGTGTGGAGTTTGCACGTTCTCCCCGTGTCTGCGTGGGTTTCCTCCGGGTGCTCCAGTTTCCTCCCACAGTCCAAAGATGTGCAGGTTAGGTGAATTGGCCGTGCTAAATTGCCCGTAGTGTTAGGTGAAGGGTAAATGTAGGGGTATGGGTGGGTTGCGCTTCGGCGGGGCGGTGTGGACTTGTTGGGCCGAAGGGCCTGTTTCCACACTGTAATGTAATCTAATCTAATCTAATCTAATATGCGAGATTATCAACACATCCCTGACAGTTTGAAAATGCATATCAAGCAGAGAAGCTGAAGCAATCAAGTTCATTTGCTCACTTCAGAGCTAAGCTTAATATATCTTAATATTATTCCTTTCCTTTCACCTGCCCCAGTCCAGTTTTTCTATGAACTTTTCATTGGACCCTGTATCCTTGGGTACTGGATCCATAAGCACTCTTTCCCAGCTTCCCCTCAGCACCTGATCAGGGCACAGACCTGAACCATTGGGGGTGGTGTCACTCATAGAATCATAGAATTTACAGAATGGAGGGGAGCTATTCTACCGATTAGTAGAGCTACCTAGGTAGTCACATTCTCCACCACTTTCTCTGTAACCCTCTAAGTTCATCACTTTCAACTATACATTCAGCTTTCTTTTGGAACCTTGTATGGACTTTGTTTCCACCACTCTCCCAGTGCATTTGAATTGCTAATAACTGTGAATAAAGAAGTTTCTCCTCATCGTACTCCTAGGTCTCTTGCTAACAATCTTGAAATTGTGACCCTTGTGACTACTGACTTGCCAGCTCATGGAATCCTTTATCCTGTCAAAGTTGTTCATAATTTTGGATGTCTCAAGAAGATCACCTCTTAATGTTCTCTGCTTCAATAAGAATAAGCCCATTATCTCATCTTGTAGCTATAGTACCCAATTACTGGTATCATTTTAGTAACTCTCCTTTGCACTCTTTCAAAAAGATTTAACAAATTCTTTAAATAAGATGCCTATAACTGAAATTGAATACAATACCCAAATATGGTCTGACCATTGATTTGTAGAGGTGTAGCATCACTTCCTTGTTTTTATAAATAAAGGCATTGAGTATAAACCTATTGATCCTATGAGGCACCTTAACAACTGTTTCAACTTGCCTGGCCACCATTGGAGAATTATGCAGTCGAGCTCTGAAGTTCCTTTGCTCCTCTATTCCTCTCAAAGTTGTACTGTTCAGCCTGTGTAGTGTCTCCATGTTTCTTCTACCAAAATGCATTCCATTTCTCTGCATTGAAATTCATCTGCCAGGTATTTGGTCAATTTGTTAAAGACCCTCTGAAGCCGATCAATATCATCTTCACAATTCACCCGAGACTAGTATCATCTGTAAATTTCAAGGTTTTGCCCTCAATACCCAGCTCAGAAAGATTTATGTAAATTAGAAAAAGCAAGGATCCCAACACTGATACCTGGGGAACACCACTTTCAACTAGTCTCCAGTCTGAGAAATACCCATCTATACCTACCCTCTGCTTCCTATCCCTTAACCAGCTTCTAATCCATGCTACTAAGGACCCAGCAATTTCAAACATTTGTAATTTATTAATCAATCTGCCACCAAATGTTTTCTGAAAGACCAAATATGCAACATCCACAGTACTATTGTCATCCACTGCTTGTGACACCTAATCAAAAGACCTAATTAAATTTGTCATACATGACTTGCCTTGACAAAGTCATGTTGATTGCTGAGAGTATTAACTTGCATCTATCTGTGTATAAATACTTTATCCTGTATTATGGCCTCTCTCAGCTTTCCACGCTACTGACAGCAAGTTGATTGCTCTGTAATTTCCTGGGTTGTTATTTGCCCCTTTCTTAAACAATGGTGTCAACATTTCCAGCTGCCCCTGCCCCAGGACTCATTCTACATTCAGAGAGGCATAAAAGATTTCTGTCAATGGCGCCACAATTTGCTCCCATAGTCTCTCAGCATTCCAGCATGCATCCCATTTGGGCTTGGCACCTTCTCTACCTGGAGTGCTGCCAGCCTTTTTGACACCTCTAACACTAGACTGTTCAGTTGTTAAACATCTGCATTTTCAATTCAGTCCTTGTCACAATTTTCTAATTTGGTAAAGACAAAAAAGTACTCATTTCGTACCTCTACCTTACCTTTGCTTCAGTGAGCGGCTTACCCTGCTTGTCCCTTTTGGGGCTCGCTCTATCGATCGCTAATCTTTTGCTATTAATACATTTGAAAAACATATTACTAGTTGTTTTAGCACAGTCTACTGTTACAACCCGGGGTAAACCTCTCTGCTAATTTAAACTAGCAACACAGAAAAAATTCACCCTGTGCTGTAATTTATTAAAATTCGAGAGGCAAAGAGCTATCCAAAAGTCATTATTTAAAGTAAAAATTAACAACTTTAATTTTTTAAAGTCTAACAGAAAATAATTAACTAACAACTATTTACAACTCATTTATCTAAACTTTTCTTTTACCTTCCCCTCTACAATACTGGTCTGATAAAACCCCTGATTAAGGATTACAGAAAAATTTAAATTTCAAAATGAGCCAGCTGTCGAATTTTCTCCTGGTATCTTCCTCTGTAGATTTGCTCTCCAGGTTGGGGGGGGGGTGTAGATCCTTTTTCCAGTGCAAACTCCTTCTCCAGACAGGTACCTCGCAGCCTCCTATATCTGTTGGTCTTTTGGCAGTTCTCCTCCAACTGTCCAATGTATTTAATATTTATACCCTAAAGCATCGGATTGTTTCATCGGTTTTTAATATTATCAAAATTCCAAATTCAAACTTGATTGGAGTTTAGTATCTGGGCAGATGATGAAGGGGTTATACCCGAAATGTCAACTTTCCTGCTCCTCGGATGCTGCCCGACCTGCTGTGCTTTTCCAGGACCACACCCTCGATACATAATTTAAATTAATTGGCTGAATTTGAATTTGCTCTTTGTCTCATAGCAACCCAGGTGCTGCTAGCTGCTGTATCAAATGTTACACTGTAAATTCTCCAACACTCTGTGTGCATGCTAAGCCCTTCAACACTCTTAAAGGTACAATACCCCTTATACCTTCATAACATCTACCATCCTTTCCTCATGTTTCTCCTTAGTTTTCCTAATTCCAGCCTTAGCCTCTCTCCTACACATGAGGTACTCTTCCTGATTTGTATTGCTATTATTATTCCAGTATGCATCATGTGCTTCAGTTTATTTCCTCATTTTTCTCATCAATATCCTTCGTCATCCAGAGTACTCTAGCTTTGGGAACCCTGTATTTATTTCTCCTGGTTGTGTACCTAGCTTGCACCCTATTAACCTCTGTTTTGAAATTCTCCCAGTTTTCACCCTCTTTTATCCACCAAAATACATTTCTAACTAACCTGTTCCAGATCAACTTTTATACCCCTAAAATCTTTTTCTGTCTGGGATCTTAATCCTTGATTGATTTTTTTCCTCTTTCAAACTTACTGATTATAACAAGTTTAAATATTATTTCTCAAATGCTTCCCCCGCTCTGATCTCCACTTGGCCTGCCTTAGCTTCCTCACTGTTAGGAATGAAAATGTACTGTTCCAAAAAATTCTCCACACATTGTAGGAATTTCTCCCCTATGTGCACTACACTCTATCTTTTTCCCAGTCTACTCTGGGTAGTTCAAACCACCAACTATCGCAACCCTACCTGTCCTGCCCATCACCATGGTCTGCCTACATGTGTTCTCTCGATCCCTGATATCTGTGCGCAGAGTAAATCTAGACGTTAAAACTGATGGTGCAGGAATGCTCGGCCCAATGACCTACTTCTGCCCCATGATAATTCTGTGACTCTGAAAACTGCGAAGTGCGGTGTTGGTATACTGGTTAATCCAGCAACAAGTTGTATTTACATAACACCTTTCATGTAGTTATGACACTGATGGGAGGACTGCACCTGGATGTAAAGACTCACTGTTTCCATGGATGTACCAAATGTAAATGTCTTATTGGCATCAAGAATGTCACCAAAAATGACTTAATTGGTGTTAACTAGAACCAAAAAGGCTTTCATGAGGCTTTTCAATAAACTCAAAAATAACACATTTATTATTTCCAAACACCAAGCAGACTGCTTATCTTTGAGTATACAAATTAGTTGATCTCCCCTTAATCCTAAATCTACACACATACATGTACACAGTCAGGTCACAGAGCTACACAGCACAGCTCTAGCAATTTGTAGGAAAAAATAGGGGAAAACCTGTTGATTAAGAACTCAAGCTAAAAGGATTGGATGTTTGTTGTTAGCTACCTCACATTGCTGTCAGTTACAGAAATCTCAGACCAGATTTTAGATTCGGAAGACAAACCATTGGGAGGTTTGAAACTTTATTGGATTTTCTATTCACCCAAGCTACTTCAGAAAGTGACATTAGAGAGTGCTGCTTTCACCTTCAAGCTTTAATGCTTACAGACATAATATTGCATCCTTGTAAACTTCAACTGCTCACAGTTTCTAGGGGCACACTGACAAAACACCAACACCTCAGTCCAGAAGCTATTACTAGGCGTTGGCAACATCTGTCCATTGGGCTTTTCTGGTCTGTTTGCCCAACAATTAAATCAAAAAGCTCCATCTTTTACCTTTTTCGAAATCTTTGGGCACTGCTTTCCAGTTCCAAACAATCTCCTGGCAAATCCTTGCAGTCCAGTAATGTCTGAATGCTTATTTTCCCAAATATAGAAGATACTGTGGAAAAGGAAATGGAAGATATAGAATATGGGGAAATAGATGGTGACATCTTGAAAAATGTCCATATTACAGAGGAGGAAATGCTGGATGTCTTAAAACACATAAGTGGATAAATCCCCAAGATCTGATCAGATGAATCCTAGAACTCTGTGGGAAGCTAGGGAAGTAATTGCTGGGCCCGTTGCTGAGACATGTTTATCATCGATAATCACAGGTGAGGTGCTGGAAGACTGGAGGCTGGCTAACATGGCGCCACTATTTAAGAAGGTGGTGAGGACAAGCCAGGGAACTACAGACCAGTGAGTCTGACCTCGGTGGTGGGCAAATTGTTGGAGGGAATCCTGAGGGACAGGGTGTACATGTATTTGCAAATGCAAGGACTGATTAGGGTTAGTCAACATGGCTTTGTGCATGGAAAATTGTGTCTCACAAACTTAAATTTTTTGAAGAAGTAACAAAGAGGATTGATGAGGGCAGAGCAGTGGACATGATCCATATGGTCTTCAGTAAGGCATTTAGCAAAGTGCTCCATGGGAGACTGGTTAGCAAGGTTAGATCTCATGGCATACAGGGTGAACTAGCCAATTGGTTACAGAACTGGCTCAAAGATTGAAGACAAGGTGGTGGTGGATGATTTATTTTTTCAGACTGGAGGCCTGTGACCAGTGGAGAGCCACAAAAATCGGTGCTGGGCTTTTTGTCATTTACATAAATGATTTGGATATGAAAATAAGAGGTACAGTTAGTAAATTTGCAAGTGACACCAAAATTGGAGGTGTAGTGGACAGTGAAGAAGGTTACTTCTTATACAATGGGATCTTGATCAGATGGGCCAATGGGCTGAGAAGTGGCAGATGGAGTTTAATTTAGATAAATGTGAATTGCTGCATTGTGGGAAAGCCAATCTCAGCAGGACTTATACACTTAATGGTAAGGTCCTGGGGAGTGTTGCTGAACAAAGAGACCTTGGAGTGCAGGTTCATAGCTCCTTGAAAGAAGAATCGCAGGTAGATAGGATAGTGAAGAAGGCATTTTGTATGCTTTCCTTTATTGGTCAGAGCATTGAGTACAGGAGTTGGGAGGTTATGTTGGGGCTGTATAGAACATTGGTTAGGCCACTGTTGGAATACTGCATGCAATCCTGGTCTCCTTCCTATCGGAAGGAATGTTGTGAAACTTGAAAGGGTTCAGAAAAGATTTACAAGAATGTTGCCAGGGTTGGAGTGTTTAAGCTATAGGGAGAGGCTGAACAGGTTGGGGCTGTTTTCCCTGGAGCGTCAGAGGCTGAGGGTGACCTTTTGGAGGTTTATCCGGGGGCATGGATAGGGTAAATTCTTTTCCCTGGGATGGGGGAATCCAGAACTAGAGGGCATAGGTTTAAGGTGAGCGGGTAAAGATATAAAAGAGACCTAAGGGGCAACATCTTCTCACAGAGGGTGGTACGTGTAAGGAATGAGCTGCCAGAGGAAGTGGTGGAGGCTTTTACAATTGCAACATTTAAAAGGCATCTGGATGGGTTTTTGAGTAGGAACAGTTTGGAGGGATATTGGCCAGGTGCGACTAGATTGGGTTGGGATATCTGGTCGGCATGGACAAGTTGGACCGAAGGGTCTGTTTCTGTGCTGTACATCTCTATGACTCTATGTCCTAAAGTGCTAATCATCGGCCTCACCGATTTTAAAAAAAAAAGAACAATATGTCAAAGATGATAGATGTGGTTAGAAACTAGATCAAAATGCTGGGTTTTAAGGAAGGTTTTAAAAGGCTGAGAGGGAAGTGAAGAAGTTTAGAGAGATGTAATTGGGTGGTGCGAAAGTGACTGAAAATAAAAGTAATGCTGACATGAAGGAGGTCAGAATTAAAGTTAAAAATCACACACCAGGTTATAGTCCAACAGGTTTAATTGGAAGCACACTAGCTTTC
>NC_057745.1:37331448-37338782 GCF_004010195.1 Chiloscyllium plagiosum
AAAGCTAGTGTGCTTCCAATTAAACCTGTTGGACTATAACCTGGTGTTGTGTGATTTTTAACTTTGTACACCCCAGTCCAACACCGGCATCTCTGAGTCAGAATTAAAAGTATTCATCAGAATAAGTTCAAGGAGAGGCTGTAGAGCTGGAAGGGACTGTAGGTCAGAAAGATTGAGGTCCTTTAAAGGCTTTAACATATGAAATATAACTCAGTAAGGAAGGAACAGAAGGGATGAGATAGTAGAGTCATGAATTCCAGACATGACGTGAGAGTGACTGTCCATGATATTACTGCTACTTTTGACTGCATGTAGCATCAAGGAGTTCTAGAAAAATTGGAGTCAATAGGTATCAGGGCAAACTCTCCATTGGTTGGAGTTATACCTGGGACAAAGCAAGATGGTTGAGGTTGCTGGAGGTCAATCATCTCAGTTCCAGAACATCTCTGCAGGAGTTCCTCAGGGTAGTGTCCTGGGCCCTATCATCTTCAGCTGTTTCATTAATGACCTTTCCTCCATAAGGTCAGAAGTGAGAAAAATTCATTGATGACTGCACAGTTTTTGTTATTTGTGATTTGTCCATATGGAGCAAGATCTGGATAATATCCTGGTTTGTTGTGGCAAGAAGCACATAAGACATTACCATTGCCAACAAAAGGAAATCGAACCATCACCCGTTGATGCTCAATGGCATTGCTGTCGCTAAATCCTCCATTATAAATGGATGAGGGGTTAGCATTAACTGACTAGAATCAACACATAAACACAGTGGCTACAAAAGCGGATCACAGACTAGAAATATTGCAGTGAATAACTTGCCTCCTGACTCCCCATCTACAAGGCACAAGTCAGGAGTGTGATGAGATACTCTCACTTGCCTAGATGGGTGCAGCTCAAACAACACTTAGGAACCTTGACACCATCCAGGACGAAGCAGCCACTTGATTAGTACCATATCCACAAACATGCACTCCCTCCACCAACAATCTGCTCAGTAGCAGCAGTGTGTGTGCTCTCTGCATGATGCACTGCAGAAATTCACCAAAGATCCTCAGACATCATCTTCCAAAGCCGCTGCCATTGAGAAGGACAGGGGCAGCAGATACATGGTAACACCACCCCCTGCAAGTTCCCCAGCAAGCCACTCACCATCCTACTTGGATATATATAACTGTTCCTTCAGTGTCATTGGGTCAATGTCCTGTAATTCTCTCTCTAAGGCCATTGTGGGTCTACCCACAGCACATGGACTGCAGCAGTTCAACAAGGCAGCTCACCACCACATCAAGCAACTGGGGTTGGGTAGTAAATACTGGCAGCATCCGAGGACAGGCAAAATCGACGTTTCGGGCAAAAGCCCTTCATCAGGAACGATTTTGCCTGTCCTTGGATGCTGCCTGAATTGCTGTGCTCTTCCAGCACCACTGATCCAGAATCTGGTTTCCAGCATCTGCAGTCATTGTTTTTACCTAGTAAATACTGGCCCAGCCAGGACCACTCTCATCCCATTAATGAATTTTTTTAAAACGTGAAGTTTTTCAAAGACAGGAGCTTAGACTGAACCAGGGATAGATGATCATTCCAGCAACAGGGTTGAGGGAGGGTTAGAGCTGCTCAAGACTGTGTTCATGATGCAAGTTGTGACCAATCTGATTCAACCTGAGTAAATGGTTTTACGAAACCTTGGTATGTGAAGACTGCATTTATATAGTACCTGTCATAGTCTCCAGCCATTCCAGGAATGTCTCATTTGACAAAGTAGGATTATGAAATGTAATCATTATGAAATTATGAAATGTAGTCACCAATGGGAGTCCCAGCAGCCAATGAGTGCATGTCAAGCTCTTCCAAACAATATGAAAATGACCTGATGATCATTATTTTGTGATGTTACTTGAGGGATAAAGATTGCACCTGAGGAAAACCCCCATTATCGTCAAAATAGTGCCATAGGATCTTTTACTCTCACCTGGGAGAACAGACAGGCATGGATTAAATGTTTAATCCGATAGATGACATCCCTGATAGTGTGGCACTCTCTCGGTACATGAACTGCAACCTGGATTTTGCTGAAGCCCAAAGATTTCTTTAACCTACATCCTTCTGATTCAGCAGTGAGACAGCTTCCTGTGAGTCACTGCTCACCCTCCAAAGTCAAATATTGACCATGTTCTCTGCTCCTGGAGAATAACTGGTGTTTTGTGTTTATGGCTGGTTTTCTATGAAAACACTTTGATTTGTACAAGAAATTTGCAGTTTTGTCAGTTGGAGTTAATAATAATGAACTGGATTCTCAATAAACTAGGAGTTCGTGGACTTCAATATTTTTATTTTGTTTTTACATTCCAGGTGAAGGTCTGGAATCTGGAGAAGCGGGATAGCAGTGGGAATCCTCTCTGCACACGGATCTTTTCCGCGATTCCTGGCAACAAGCCCACAGAAGTCTCATGCCTCACTGTCCACGAGAACCTGAACCACATGGCAATTGGTACAAAGCACCAACAGCTGATTGGCTAGTCTGTGCATCTTCAGAGATCAAGGCCATGAATCTGTTCACAGACTTCATTCATCATGAAACACTATTCCCTCCCTCATTCACTCACACACCCCCTCCATCCCTCAAAAACGACAACACCCTTTAAAGCACTCAGGATTTCTCTAATTTACAAAATACACCATTCAGCCCAAAACCTCTATTCTAAGGGTTCAAGGGTTCTCCCTCCTCTTTACCTCACCCTATAGGCATAGCCTAATAACTTTCCTGTGTTTGTCTATCTTCCCCGTATATACAGTTCCTCACGGTAGACTAGTTAGCAAGGTTAGATCACTTGGAATACAGGGAGAACTCGCCATTTGGATGCAGAACTGGCTCAAAGGTAGAAGACAGAGGATGATGCAGGAGGGTTGCTTTTCAGACTGGAGGCTGTGACCAGTGGAGTGCCAAGAGGATCGGTGCTGGGTCCACTAAGTTTCATTATTTATAGAAATGATTTGGATGTGAACATAGGAGGTAGTTAGTAAGTTTGCAGATGACACCAAAATCGAACCTGCACTCCAAGGTTTCTTTGTTCTGGATCTGTAGATTGTGAAGGAGCAAAAATGGCCTTTAGTAGAGTGATATGTACTTTTTGTCAGATGTGGGAGTTCAAAGAGAGTTTAAGGGTCACTGCAGATTATATCTGCCATAAATGCTGTTGGTTGCGAATCTTCTCAGATTGAATGGATCGGTTGGAGACACCGTTAGAAGCAATGAGGAATTTTTAACAGCAACAGTATGTGATGGATGGTAGTTATAAGAAGGGGGGCAAGTCTCAGATACAGTCACATTAATGGGTTAACTCCAGGAAGGGTAAGAGAGGTAGGCAATGGTGCAGGAGTCTTTTGTGGCTATACTCATTTCAAACAGGTATGCTGTTGTGGAAAATGTAGGGGGTGATGGATTCTCAGGGGAACGTAGCACGAACAGACAAGTTTTTGGTATTGAGACTGGTCTAATGCAACGAGGGGTATGTCAGGTTCCAAGAGATCAATTGTGTTAGGAGATTCTGTAGTCCGAGGTACAGACAGATGTTTCTGTGGCCAGCAGCGAAAAAGCAGAATGGTGTGTTGCTTCCCTGGTGCCAGGATCGAGGATGTCTCAGAGAGGGTGCAGAATGTTCTCACGGGGGAGAGGGGCCAGCAAGAGGTCATTGTCCACATTGGAACCAACGACGTAGAAAGGGAAAAGGTTAAGATTCTGATGGATGTTGTGAAACTTGAAAGGGTTCAGAAAAGATTTACAAGAATGTTGCCAGGGCTGGAAGGTTTGAGTTATAGGGAGAGGTGGAACAGGATGGGGCTATTTTCCATGTAGCATTGGAGGCTGAGGGATGACCTTTTAGAGGTTTTTAAAATCATGAGGCGCATGGATAGGGTGAATAGACAAGGACTTTTCACTGGGATGGGGGAGTCCAAGACTAGAGGGCATAAATTAAGGATGAGAGGGGAAAGATTTAAAAGGGACCTAAGGTGCAACTTTTTCACGCAGAGGTGGTGCATTTATGGAATGAGCTGCAGGAGGAGGTGGAGGAGACTGGTACAATTACAACAATTAAAAGGCATGTGGATGGGTATATAAATAGGAAGGGTTTGGAGGGATATGGGCCAAGTGCTGGCAAATAGGAGTAGATTAATTTAGGATATTTGGTCGGCATGAACAAGTAGGACCAAAGGATTTATTTGCGTGCTGTACGTCTCTATGACTGTCTGATCTCAACACTGTTCTGTGCAGGCTTCACGGATGGGAGTGTTGTCCTGAAGAAAGGAGACATTACTCGTGACAGACACAGCAAGACTGATGTTCTAGCAGAGGGGACCTACCCCATCACTGGTCTTGGATTCCAACAGTCTGGGAAACAAACCCATCTCTTTGTGGTTACAACAGAGAATGTCAAGGTGAGTTGAATTTCATTGCATTGTTGGAGGGTCAGTATTAAGGGCACACCACGTTGTTGGAGGGTCAGTATTGAGATATGTCGCAGGAGTTGTTTTCTGGATAAGATGTTCCTACCTGCTGTCCCTGGTGTGTCAGGTCTCATGGCATCATTTAAAGAGGCACAGGGGTCTGTTCCCAATTTCCTGCAAATCAGCATTCACTGAACCAGGTTATTCCATCGTGGTCACATTGCTGCTTGTGGGCTCTTACTGTGCCTGCTGTATTTCTTGCATTAAAACACTTCAGAGATTGTTCACTAGTTTGGGACATCACGGAATAAAAGTATTATATAAATGCCAACCTTTTTCTTAGTATTATGTTATCCTCTCTCTTTTGTAGTCGTACAATGTTTCTCTGAAGGAGTTCCCTATGGTGGAGCTGGATAACCATGGCTGCAGCCTACGTTGTTCAGCCCTCTGTGACCCCTCGCAGGACAACCAGTTGATTGTTGCCGGCGATGACTGTGTGTATCTTTACCAGCCTGATGAGCGTGGGCCCTGCTTTGCTTTTGATGGCCAGAAGCAGATTGTGCACTGGTACCGTGGCTACCTCCTCATCGTGTCGCAGGAGAAGAAAGCCTCCAAGTATGAGAATAGTTTCAGTTCCTGTCTGAGAGGGATGTAACCAATCACTAATTATTCGCTCACTCATACTTCTTTATTTAATCAGTTATTAAGAAAGACCAAACTAGAGAGTTGATGACAACATTAGATAAGAACACTGTAGGAGCAGATTTAGAATTAAGCTCCCACACTTGGGAGTAAAGCTACTTCTGCACTGCACCATTAAACATTTCCAGAACAGGAACGGCTTTGGTTTAGATACAGGGTAAAACTTCCCCTATACTGTTCCCGTCAAACACTTTCAGAACAGGAACAGCACAAGGTTAGATATAGATTAAAACTGCCCCATCTCTTTTAAACTGACAATGATGCCCCATCACACTCCCAGGCCAGGACAGTTTAGATACAGGGTAACGCTCCCTCAACTCTTTTAAGATGGAAGTAAAGTACCCTTGACACTGTCTCCATCAGATGCTCCCAGGACAGGTACAGAATGGGGTTAGGTACAGAGTGAAGCTCCATTTACACTTTTAAACTGAAAGAAGAGCTACCTCTGCACTGGTAAGCTGAGAGTAAAGCTCCTGAGATAGGTACCGTACAGGGTTAGACCTTGTCTTGTGAGGAGAATAAATTGCTGGAATTTACAAAATTGACCATGTGGCTTAGAGTCTCAATATGTTCCACAACCATAAGCAGCTCGAGTATGTGAGTGATTGTGAATTTCATATCTCAATTGGGCACCTGTGCAGGGAGGTGGGACTGAAGGGGGTGAATGGAGTTTGGGACCAGAGAGGACGATTTGAATCCATCATTCCTGGTGTCACTGCAGTGAGGATGAGATTTTGAAATGAAACCAGCCATCCAGTGACCAGCTATTTAGAATGCTCATTTCTCATCTTAAATAGTGATTGCCAATAAATGTCATTCTTAGCATGACTATCATCCTGAGAATTAATTTTCAGTGTTTGTAGATTTAAAGCCCATCGTGGCACTTCAGGGTTTGAAGTGTAAGCCTACCTTCTCCCGATCGGAGCGATAATAACTTGTGGTTTGGGCTGGAATTATTTTGCTGTCTTGAGGGGCTGAGCACTGAGTTGCAGCCACAATGTCTCATTTGGTGCTTCTTTTCCCAGGACTGATCTTGTTGGAGGTAATGAGCAGTCGTCAGAGAAGCAGATTCTCACCATCTATGACCTGGATAACAAATTCATTGCATACACGGCAGCTTTTGATGACATTGTGGATGTGTTGTCTGAGTGGGGCTCACTGTATGTGCTGACCAACAATCGTAAAATCAGTGTTCTGCAGGAGAAGGACACACAGACAAAACTTGAGGTACTGAACTGGCAGTGAGAGAGCAATCAGCTTGAACTGAAGCCTCCAGCAGCCCTGTGGAGCTCACTCAATGTGAATCATGTCAGAGGGAGCACACTCCCACCTGTGGTGGTTCCTGGCTGCTGCTTGATGAATAATCAAGAGAATAGGGAGCTTTGCTTTCATTGTCTCCCTGTTCTTATGAATTAACTAGAACAAATTTGCGATAACATTGAAGCAAATTGGCTTTTGACTCTTCAAAAATCTGATTTCAGTGATTCAGACGAAGCTTACCTCAGTAGTAATGTCCATGAAGCTGTCAGATTGTCATAGAGTCCTTCAGGGAGCAAACCTGCCATCCTCGCACTGTCTGGGATGTAATATCTCCAGTCCCACAACAAGGTACCAGTTTGTATCAAACTGCTAACAGGGTTTAAACATGCCAACCTATTACCACCACCTTTTCAAAGTTTGTGCGAAGATTTGTAGCTCGGGTGCTCGTTGTTGTGGTTCTGTTCGCCGAGCTGGAAGTTTTTGTTGCAAACGTTTCGTCCCCTGGCTAGGCGACATCATCAGTGCTTGGGAGCCTCCTGCGAAGCGCTTCTTTGATGTTTCCTCCGGTGTTTATAGTGGTCTGTCCCTGCCGCTTCCGGTTGTCAGTTTCAGCTGTCCGCTGTAGTGGTTGGTATATTGGGTCCAGGTCGATGTGTTTGTTGATGGAGTTTGTGGATGAATGCCATGCCTCTAGGAATTCCCTGGCTGTTCTCTGTCTGGCTTGCCCTATGATAGTAGTGTTGTCCCAGTCAAATTCACACACACGCAGACAACAAGCAACATGAATACGACTGGGACAACACTACTATCATAGGGCAAGCCAGACAGAGAACAGCCAGGGAATTCCTAGAGGCATGGCATTCATCCACAAACTCCATCAACAAACACATCGACCTGGACCCAATATACCAACCACTACAGCGGACAAC
>NC_057745.1:37339522-37365553 GCF_004010195.1 Chiloscyllium plagiosum
GGTACCCAACATGAGCAAAACTAATGTAGTGTACAAAATCCCATGCAAGGACTGCACTAAACACTATATAGGACAAACAGGAAGACAGCTAGCAATCCGCATACATGAATATCAACTAGCCACGAAACGACACGACCAGCTATCTTAGTAGCCACACATGCAGACAACAAGCAACATGAATTTGACTTGGGACAACACTACTATCATAGGGCAAGCCAGACAGAGAACAGCCAGGGAATTCCTAGAGGCATGGCATTCATCCACAAACTCCATCAACAAACACATCGACCTGGACCCAATATACCAACCACTACAGCGGACAGCTGAAACTGACAACCGGAAGCGGCAGGGACAGACCACTATAAACACCGGAGGAAACATCAAAGAAGCGCTTCGCAGGAGGCTCCCAAGCACTGATGATGTCGCCTAGCCAGGGGACGAAACGTTTGCAACAAAAACTTCCAGCTCGGCGAACAGAACCACAACAACCACCACCTTTTGCAATTGGGCATGAGAAATAAACGGCTGTAGATCCTATCCCAGAAATAATGATAACCTTATGAGATCTGAGGCTACTTCAGCATGTGACTTTCTGATCTAGACAGATGATGGGCACAGCATTTGACCAGGTACTGCACTGTCAGAAGTGCCATCTTTCATTCAGACATAGTGGGAGGAGAGGGAGTTAGATACTGAGATGAAAAGATTCAAAAGGCTTCCCAAACAAATCAAGTCCAGTTTCTCTTTCATCTCTGAAAGGTCCTAGACATGTTGAATCATTGCTGTTTGCACAGTTAATTTTTAAAATTCATTTGCAGAATGTGGATGTTGTTGGCATTAGTTGCACTAGTTATTAAGAGTACCCCACCCTGTTGTGGGCACATGTAGGTCAGACAAGGGAAGGACAGGAGATTTCCTTCTCCTAAAAAACATTAGCGGACTGAAAGAACAATGACATTTGTTACACCGTCACAATTAGACTAGCTTTTTTGTTCTGCATTTTTTATTGAATTCACATTTCACCATTTGCTGTAGTTGCACTTGAACCCATGTCCCTAGGACACCTTAGCCTGAGCATCTAGACGACTGAACTGGTGCAATTCTCACTCTGCCATTGTCTCCTTGTCCTTGTTAATTAACTTGCATAAACTCCCCCCATTACACTAAAGTAAAACATTGCACTATGTCCATGGAAGCTATACTCATGGAAATATGCATTTTTTTCAGCAACTTCCTGTGACAATCACCAAACTAGATGGAAGTGACTTCATTTCTTTCAAACGTGAAAAATTTAACCTGAATCTCAGAGCAAGGATTCAGCTTGGGCTCACCCAGAATCTCCTGCTGCTTAGTAATGGTTATATATGTATATTCTTTAACATAAAGAAACTGTGACATAAATGCACATTTTTGTTGTAAAATTGAGGATTTTTTTCAAAGTTAAAATAAAAGCATTTGATTGAGTGGTAAGCAATAGAGTCGATTAGTTTTGGGTGTGGAATGTTGAATAGGATGAAAAAATCACAAGTCCTGGATAAGAATGACAGCTGAAGCCAGATGATTGACTTGTTCTCTTTGTAAATCCCATGTGGTCTGTATGGTTACGTTGTAATTCAGTAACTTCCTTGTGACAGTGGAGGGAGCTCAGGTCCTGCAGCATTTTCACACCAAGTGGAAGCTTGTGGAATATCCAATGCAGATGATTCGCAGTATCTTTATTTCTCGTGATTTGCTTGTGAGACAATGATTTGCTCGTGAGACAAGCGAGGAGAGTCTGTGAAATGTTATGGACAGGTTCAGTGAGTGGACCGGAAATGGAAGTATAAGTGGGGGAAATGTCACTGGACTGTAATCCAGAAGCTCAAGTTAATGGGTTCAATCTCACCATGGAAGATGATGGAATTTGAATTCAACATTTTAAATAAAATCAGAGAAGGAAATCTGCCATCTTTACCAGGTCTGGTCTACATGTGCCTCATGATGTAGTTGACTCTACTGCCCTTGGGGCAATTAGGGATAGGCAATAAATGCTGGCTGAGCTAGCAGTGCCCATATCCGATGAATGAATAAGTATTTATTTTGATAGGAAGAAGGATTTTGATGTCTTGTATGTGATACACCAGATTAACAGGCAGGTCTGGTAGATATTTTTAATCAACATGTTCAGACATGGTGTGCCACATCTGGGACAGTTGGACTTTAGCTTAGAGCTTCTGGCCAAGGGTTGGGGCACTACCACTGTACCACAAGAGCAGAGTCAAATGAGAAATTTCTCTTGTCAGGTTTGAAATTCTCTACTATAGATATCTGTGGATCATAAGACATAGGAGCAGAAATTAGGCCATTCAGCTCATCGAGTTTGCTCTGCCATTCAATCATGGCTAGGATAAGTTTCTCAACCCCTTTCTCCCTGTAACCCTTAATCCCCTTGACATTGAAGAACCTATCTCCATCTGAGGTATACTCAATGACCTGGCCTCCACAGCCTTCTGTGGCAGTGAATTCTATAGATCCCCCACTCTCTGGCTGAAGAAGTTTCTCTTTATCTCTGTTCGAAAAGGTCTTCCCTTTACTCTAAGGCTCTGCCCTCAGGTCCTAGACTTTCATACCAATGGAAACATCTTCCCACACCCACTCTGTCCAGGCCATTCAGTCTTCTGCATGTTCCAACTAGATCTCCCTCATCCTTCTAAACTCCATCGAGTATAGATCCAGAGACATCAAACGTTCCTCATGTTAAGCTTTTCATTCCTGGGACCATTTTCCTGAACCTCCTTTGAACACGTTCCAGAGCCAATACATTCTGCCTGAGATGTAGGGCCCAAAACTCACAATACTTTAAATGCGGTCTTTTATATTCAAGTTGTCTGTCAAAAAAAAGCCATAATTGCATTTGCCTTCCTAACTACTGATTCAACCTGCGTTTTCCTTGAGAGAATCCTGGACTAGAACTCCCAAGTCTCTTTGCATTTCAGATTTCTGAATTTTCTCTCTACTGGGTGTCCACTCATTGAGCAGATTCTATACAGAGAAAAATAGATTATTGGACTCGAGGAAATCACAAGAAGCAGGAACAAGTGCCCATTCAGCACATTGAGCTTGTTACATCATTCAGTACGATAATGGGTTTTAAGTCCACTTTCCCACCCTCTCCCATATCCCTTGTTTCTCTCTCAGATCAAAATTCGGTCAATCTCAGCCTTAAATAAATTCATGATGAATCATCCATAACTGTCTGGAGTAGGAAATTCCAAAAATTCACAATCCTGAGTGAAGAAATTTCTCTTTATTTCCTTTGTAAATGATTGACCCTTTATCCTGAGACTGTATCCCTGTCTTCCTGATTCTCCAATCAGCAGAAACAACCTATTACCATCCATTCTGTTGAGCCCCTTCAGAATCTTGTATGTTGCAATGAAATCATTTCTCATTCTTCTAAAATCCATAGAACATAGACCTAATTAGGATGGCACGGTGGCTCAGCGCCAGGGAGCCAGGTTCGATTCCAGCCTTGGGCGACTGTGTAGTTTACACATTCTCTCCGTGTCTGCATGGAGTTTCTCTGAGTGCTCTGGTTTCCTCCCACAATCCAAAGATGTGCAGGTTATGTGAATTGGCCATGCTAAATTGCCCGTAGTGTTCAGGGATGCGCAGGTTAGGTGCATTGGTCAGGCGTAAATATAGGGTAGGGGAATAGGTCTGGTTGGTTACTCTTCAAAGGGCCGGTATTGACTTGTTGGGCCAAAGGGCCTGTTTCCACACTGTCGGGATTCTAAACATTTTTTCGCTCCCTTATCCAATCTAGTGAACTTTTGCTGTACTGCCTCCAGTGCAATTATATACTTCCTTAAATACAGAGATCAAAACTGCATGCAGTATTCCTGTTGTGGTCTCACCAAAACCCTGTGCAATTATAGCAGTTCTTTATTACGGTACTTCAGTCTGCTTCCAATAAATGAAGTTTGCTTTTCTAATTGTACACTGCACCTGCATACTCACTCTGTGTTCCTCATACGACTACACCAAAGCCTGTTTGAATACCAACATTTAGAAGTTCTGCATATTAAGAAAAAGTTCTGTTTTTAGCAACTTCACACCCAGTGATACAGAACTCAATGGGAAAGTGAAGCTGAAGTAGATGATAGCCATGTATGTATTGAACTGTGAAACAGGCTGCAAGAGCTGAATGGTGGACTCCATAATCCACTCGAGATCCCAGCACTGATCGACTCAGAGATATCCAGCATGGAATCAGACACTTCGGTCCAACTCGCCCATGCCGACCAGATATCCTGACCTAATCTAATCTCATTTGCCAGCATTTGGCCCGTAACCCTCTACACCCTTCCTATTCATATATCCATCCAAATGCCTTTTAAATGTTATAATTGTACCAGCCTCCACCACTTCCTCTGGCAGCTCATTCCATACACGCACCATCCTCTGCGTGAAATACTTGCCCCTTAGGTCCCTTTTAAATTTTTCCCCCCTCACTCTAAACCTAAGCCCTCTAGTTCTGGGCTGCCCCTCCCCAGGGAAAAGACCCTATCTATTTACCCTATCTATGCCCCTCATGATTTTATAAACTCCTCTGGCTTCTCATGTCTTCCCACTTTTTGTTGTTCTGTCTTTGGTGATGGTAACTCCCTCCCTAAATCTCACTACCTCTTCACCTCTCTCATCCTCCAAGGCACCCTTTCAAAGAGGTGGCTTCTAATCAAACTTATTACTTACTTGAAATTTGTTCTGGATGTAAGTTTGCTCGCTGAGCTGGAAGGTTTGTTTTCAGATCTTTCATCACCATACTAAGTAACCTCATCAATGAGCCTCCAGCGAAGCGCTGGTGTTAGTGATCCACTTTATATTGTGTTTAGGTTTCCTTTGGTTGGTGGTCATTTTGTGGTGATGTCATTTCCTGTTCTTTTTCTCACGGGGTGATAAATGGGGTCTATCACGATGAGTTTGTTGATAGAGTTCCGATTGGAATGCCATGTTTCTAGGAATTCTTGTGCATGTCTCTGTTTGGCTTGTCCTAGGATGGATGTATTGTCCCAGTCGAAATAGTGTCCCTCCTCGTCTGTTTGCAAGGATACTAGTGAGAGAGGGTTATGTCGTTTTGTGGCTAGTTGATGTTCAGGCATCCTGGTGGCTAGTTTTCTGCCTGTTTGTTCAATGTAGTGTTGTTACACTTCTTGCAAGGTATTTTGTAAATGACATTACTTTTGCTTGTTGTCTGTATAGGGTCTCAAGTTCATTAGCTGCTGTTCTAGTGTGTTGGTGGGTTTGTGGGCTACCATGATGCCAAGAGGTCTGAGTAGTCTGGCATTCATTTCGGAGATGTCTTTGATGTAGGGAAGAGTGGTTAGGGTTTCTGGACGTGTTTTTGTCTGCTTGTTTGGGTTTGTTGCTCAGAAGTCGGTGGGCTGTGTTCATTAGGTACCCATTCTTTTTGAATACACTGTATAGGTGATTTTCCTCTGCTCTGCCTAGTTCCTCTGTGCTGCAGTGCGTGGTGGTTCGTTGAAATAATGTTCTAATGCAGCTTCATTTATGGATGTTGGGATGATTGCTTCTGTAGTTCAATATTTGGTCCGTATGTCTTGTTTTTGTGTTGATGCTGGTTTAAAGTTCCCCATTAGCTGTTCACTCTACTGTGACATCTAGGAATGGCAGTTTGTTGTTTTCCTCCTCTTTTGTGAACTTTATGCCAGTATGGGTATTATTGATGGTCTTGAAGGTTTCCTATTAATTTTTTTCGTTTCGTGATGACAAAGGTGTCATCCACATATCAGACCCAAAGTTTGGGTTGGATGGTTGGCAAAGCTGTTTGTTTGAGTCTCTGCACTACTGCCTCTGCTAAGAACCCTGATAACAGATTTCACAGCAACAAACCCAAACAAGCAGACAAAACGCTTCCAGAAACCTTAGCTACTTTCCCTACATCAAAGACCTCTCGGAAATGACTGCCAGACTACTCAGACCTCTTGGCATCATGGTAGCCCACAAACCCACTAACACACTAAAGCAGCAGCTAATGAACTTGAAAGACCTTATACAGACAACAAGCAAAACTAATGTCATTTACAAAATACCGTACAAGAAGTGTAACAAACACTACATTGGACAAACAGGCAGAAAACTAGCCACCAGGATGCATGAACATCAACTAACCACAAAAAGACATGACCCGCTATCACTAGTATCCTTGCACACAGATGAGGAAGGATACTACTTTAACTGGGACAATACACCCATCCACGGACAAGCCAAACAGAGACACGCACGAGAATTTCTAGAAGCATGGCAATCCAACCGGAATTCTATCAACAAACTCATTGACTTGGATCCCATTTACCTGAGAAAAAGAACAGGAAATGACATCACCAACATAGGAAATGGTATCACCAACCCAAGGAAACCTAAACAAATAAATAGAAAGCGGATCACTAACACCAATACTTCACCGGAGGCGCTCAGATGATGTTACCTAGTATAGTGACCAAACGTCTGAAAATGAACCTTCCAGCTCAGCGAGCAAATCTAAATCTAGAACCTCAACCTGAGCTATAAATCTTCTCAAATCTCACTGTCCTAATTGTACTTGCTGTGGCTCAGTGTCAGATTCCGTTCTGTGAAGTGTTCCTTTAGAGGTTAAAAGGTGCTATAGAAATATGAGATTTTGCTGATGTGATGTGTTTCCTATTTGCCAGATGTTATTTAAAAAGAACCTGTTTGTTATGGCCATCAATTTGGCGAAGAGTCACCATTTAGATAACGACGGACTGGCAGATATCTTCCGACAGTACGGTGACCACCTGTATGTGAAAGGGGATCATGACGGTGCCATACAGCAATATATCCGGTATGTGTAGACCCAGATTGGAAACAGTGGGTGGAGGGAGAGTGACAATAGAGAACAGCCAAGTTTCTGGCACTAATGCAATGAGGGGTATGTCGGGTTCCAAGAGATCAATTGTGTTAGGGGACTCTCTCGTCCGAGGCACAGACAGACATTTCTGTGGCCAGCAGAGAAAAATCAGAATGGTGTGTTGCCTCCCTGGTGCCAGGATCAAGGATGCATCAGAGAGGGTGCAGAATGTTCTCAACGGGGATAGGGGCCAGCAAAGGATCATTGTCCACATTGGAACCAGTGACATAGGAAGAGGAAAGGATGAGATTCTGAAGGGGAAATATAGAAAGTTAAGCAGAAATTTAAAAAGGAGGTCCTCGAGAGTAGTAATATTTGGATTGCTGCCAGTACAGGGTAGAAATACGAAGATAGAGCAGATGAATGCATGTCTAAGGAGCTGATGTATGGGAGAAGGATTCACATTTTTGGATCATTGGAATCTTTTCTGAGGTAGAAGTGACCTGTTCAAGAAGGACAGATTGCACCTGAATTGGAAGGGGACTAATATATACTGGCAGGGAGATTTGCTAGAGCCGCTTGGGAGGATTTAAACTAGTAAGGGGCGGATATCCCAGGCAAATAGTGAGGAAAGAGATCAATCTGAGACTGGTACAGTTGGGAAAGGGAGTGAGTCAGACAGGGACAAAACAGAGAACAGGTAGGACTGATAAGTTAAACTGCATTTATTTCAATGCAAGGGGCCTAACAGGGAAGGCAGATGAACTCAGTGCATGGTTAGGAACATGGGACTGGGATATCATAGCAATTACAGAAACATGGCTCAGGGATGGACAGGACTGACAGTTTAATGTTCCAGGATACAAATGCTACAGGAAGGACAGAAAGAGAGGCAAGAGAGGAGGGGGAGTGGCGTTTTTGATAAGGGAGAGCATTACAGCTGTACTGAGGGAGGATATTCATGGAAATACATCCAGGGAAGTTATTTGGGTGGAACTAAGAAGTAAGAAAGAGAAGATCACTTTATTGGGATTGGATTATAGACCCCCTAATAGTCAGAGGGAAATTGAGAAACAAATTTGTAAGGAGATCTCTTATCTGTAAGAATAATAGGTTGGTTATGGTAGGGGATTTTAACTTTCCAAACATGGACTGCCATAGTGTTAAGGGTTTAAATGGAGAGGAGTTTGTTAAGTATGTTCAGAAATTTTTCTGATTCAGTATGTGGATGTACCTGCAAGAGAAGGTGCAAAACTTGACCTACTCTTGGGAAATAAGGCAGGGCAGGTGACTGAGGTGTCAGTGGGGGAGCGCTTTGAGGCCAGTGACCATAATTCTATTCGTTTTAAAATAGTGATGGAAAAGGATAGACCAGATCTAAAAGTTGAAGTTCTAAATTGGAGAAAGGCTAATTTTGACGTTATTAGGCAAGAAGTTTCAAAAGCTGATTGGAGGCAGATGTTCACAAGTAAAGGGACAGCTGGAAAATGGGAAGCCTTCAGAAATGAGCTACTGAGAGTCTAGAGACAGTATATTCCTGTTAGGGTGAAAGGAAAGGTTGGTAAGTGTAGGGAATGCTGGATGACTAAAGAAATTGAGGGTTTGGTTTAGAAAAAGAAGGAAGCATATGTCAGGCAAAGACAGGGATAGATCGACTGAATCCTTAGAAGAGTTTCAAGGCAGTAGGAGTATACTTAAGAGGGAAATCAGGAGGGCAAAAAAGGGGACATGAGATAGCTTTGGCAAATACCGTTAAGGAAAATCCAAAGGGTTTTGACAAATACATTAAGGACAAAAGAGTGACGCGGGAAAGAATAGGGCCCCTCAAAGATCAGCAAGGCGGCCTTTGTGTGGAGCTGCAGGAGATGGGGGAACTACTAAACGAGTATTTTGCATCAGTATTTACTGTGGAAAAGGACATGGAATATATAGAATGTAGGGAAATAAATGATGACATCTTGAAAAATGTCCATATTACAGAGGAGGAAATGCTGGATGTCTTGAAACGCACAAAGGTGTATAAATCCCCAGAACCTGATCAGGTGTACCCTAGAATTCTGTGGGAAGCTAGGGGAGTGATTGCTGGGCTCCTTGCTGAGATATTTGTATCATCGATAGTCACAGGTGAGGTGCCGGAAGACTGAACGTTGACTAAAGTTGTGCCACTATTTAAGAATAGGGTCAAGCCAGGGAATTATAGACCAGTGAGCCTGATGTCGGTGGTGGGCAAGTTGTTGGAGGGAATCCTGAGGGACAGGATGTACGTGTATTTGGAAAGGCAAGGACTGATTAGGGATAGTCAATATGGCTTTGTGCGTGGGAAATCATGTCTCTCAAGCTTGATGAGTTTTTTGAAGTAACAAAGCGGATTGAAAAGGGCAGCGAGGTGGACGTGATCTATATGGACTTTAGTAAGGCGTTCAACAAGGTTCCTCATGGGAGACTAGTTAGCAAGGTTAGAACTCATGGAATTCAGGGAGAACTCGCCATTTGGATATAAGAACTGGGACAAAGGTAGAAGACAGAGGGTGGTGGTGGAAGGCTATTTTTCAGACTGGAAGCCTGTGACCAGTGGAGTGCCATAAGGATCGGTGCTGGCTCCACTACTCTTTGTCATTCATATAAATGATTTGGATGTGAGCATAAGAGGTATAGTTTGTAAGTTTGCAGATGACACCAAAATTGGAGGTGTAGTGGACAGCGAAGATGGTTACCTCACATTACAATGGGATCTTGATCAGATGGCCCATTGGGCTGAGGAATGGCAGATGGGGTTTAATTTAGATAAATGTGAGGTGCTGCATTTTGGAAAAGCAAATCAGAATATGACTTATACACTTAATGGTAAGGTCCTGGGGAGTGTTGCTGAGCAAAGAGACCTTGGAGTGCAGGTTCATAGCTCCTTGAAAGTAGAGTCACAGATGGATGGGATGGTGAAGCAGGTGTTTGGTATGCTTTCCTTTAGACATAGACATAGAACATTACAGCGCAGTACAGGCCCTTTGGCCCTCGATGTTGCACCACCCTGTCATACTAATCTGAAGCCCATCCCACGTGCACCATTCCATGTACGTCCATTTGCCTGTCCAATGATGACGTATTGGTCAGAGTATTGAGTCCAGGAATTGGGAGGTCATGTTGCGGCTGTCCAGGACATTGGTTAGCCACTTTTCAATATTGCATGCAATTCTGGTCTCCTTCCTTTCGGAAGGATATTATGAAACTTGAAAGGGTTCAGAAAAGATTTACAAGGGTTAGAAGAATTGAGCAATAGAGAGTGGTTGGGGCTGTTTTCCCTGGAGCGTCGGAGGGTGAGGGGTGACCTTTTGGAGGTTTATAAAATCATGAGGGGCATGGATAGGATAAGTAGACAAAGTCTTTTCCCTGGGGTGGGGGAGTCTAGAACTAGAGGGCAAAGGTTTAGGGTGAGAGGGGCAAGATATCTAAGGGGTAACTTTTTTTCACGCAGAAGGTGGTACGTGTATGGAATGAGCTGCCAGAGGAAGTGATGGAGGCTGGTACAATTGCAACATTTAAAAGGCATTTGAATGGGCATATGAATAGGAAGGGTTTGAAGGGATATGGGCCGGATGCTGGCAAGTGGGACTAGTTTGGGTTGGGATATCTGGTCGGCATGGACGGGTTGGACCGAACGGTCTGTTTCCATCTGTACATCTCTATGACTATATAAAAGAGACCCAAGGGGCAACTTTTTCACGCAGAGGGTGTAGGGGATGAGCTGCCAGAGGAAATGGTGGAGGCTGGTACAATTTAAAAGGCATTTGGATGGGTATATGAATAGGAAGGTTTTACAGGGATATGGGCCAAGTGTTGGCAGGTGGGGCTGTATTTGGGTTGGGATGTTTGGACGGCATGGACGAGTTGGACTGAAAGGTCTGTTTTCGTGCTCTACCTCTGTATGACTCTATTTGGTTTGTCAGACATTGAAAAGAACCTGTTTCCGTGAGCTGTTGTATCTCAGCTGAAGACCAGCGTTGGCGTGGAACATAACCCATCGTGAACTGCTGCCCTTCAGAAGGCAGAGTCTGTGGGAGACATGATTGCCTCCCCCACCAACTGCCCACCACACACCCTCTCTTCACCCCTCTCCCCCAAACTCCCTGCCCCATCTTCATGGTGAGCCATAACCAAAGTTGCATCCAATTTAATGGGAGAAGCTGCATCATGGTTTTTGTCACTGGGCTCGTACCCCATCGGCCCAGGCTTAAATTGAACAGGATTTATATCCCACACTGGCAAGCTGGTTAATTGTAAATTCCATTAATAATATTTGGAAATGATCATATATTGCTGATCATGACAATCTAGTTCACTGATGTCCCCTAGGAAAGGAAATCTGCTGTCCCTTACCCAGCTTGGTCTGCATGTGATTCCAGACCCACAACAATGCAGGCAACTCTTAACTGCCCTCTGCAATAGCTGAATGAGCCAGTCAGTCAGGGGGAAATTCGGGATGGCCAACAAGTGCTGGCCCAGTCAGTGACCCGTATATCTGCGAGGAAAAAAAATAGTTTTAAAAGCAAAAGTAACAGAGTACATGCAAACACCACCAATTTCCTCCTTTCCACCTTGCCTAATATTTGAGTTGTTGCCAGCTGCTGAGTTATTCATTTGCAATTTCCTATGCACACATTCACATGCTTCAGAGTACACTGTCAGTTTGTTTTCCTCACCTTTCCTAGGATCCAGGAAATTGTAAACACACCCACATCCATGAAAGAATAAAGAAAAAATATATACTTTCTGGTAGGAATCTCTGTCTATTTCTTTAATTCTTGCAGTTCCTGGTGAGTTAGAATTCCCGGCTCCCGCCCCTCTTGCCATGTCAACCAAGATCTCGAACACCACCTGTCCCCTGTCCCTGCTGTCCAGACTGAGGAACATGTCACACAGTCAGGCGAATGCAGCATGCTGGGTTTGTTTTATTACGGCAGTAAACCTCTTCCTCCTTGCTGTCCACAGCACCATCGGGAAGCTGGAGCCATCATATGTGATACGGAAGTTTCTGGATGCGCAGCGGATCCACAACCTGACAGCATATCTTCAGGCCCTGCACCGTCAGTCACTGGCCAATGAGGACCACACAACGCTTCTACTCAACTGTTACACGAAACTGAAAGACAGCTCCAAACTTGAGGAGTTCATCAAAGTAAAGTCAATGTGTTCTGACTCTCTCCTTCCCATGAACTGTAGTGCTCAGTACAGAATCAGCTGACTCTTTAGTAGTGAGGAAACATAAATAGCACGTTGACCTTTTGTAGCAGTAAGATTCATTCAGTGTCCTCAGCTGGAAACTCTCGGTGAACACTGACCACTGGGTGTGAAGCAGTCACCTGCCTGAAATGGTTTGTGTTTAACTAATGCAGTCATTTTGCCCGCTCAAATATTTCCGGGCATGGTTTCCCTCAGATGTTAGAAGTACACATTTGATAGGATACTTCACAGTCAATGGGGCAAATACAGTCATCAATCATGTGAAACATTAATAATGCCATAGTTTACATGCAGGGCAGCTGAAGAGTACTGTTAACAATATCTCCTGACAGCTTGAGATGAGCTGATTTAAGATTCCAGTGGTTTAAAGAGGAGGAGTTGGGGTGGGGGTCCTGTAGGCAGGTACAGCTTCTCAATGGTGTCACAGAAATGCAGGGTTTTTTAGTTGTAAATATCAGTGAAGTAGATTGGGCAGCAGTTCATTGTAAGATTTGACTTTTGCGTATTGACTAGTTTATTATTCCCTTTCATCCCAGACCAGTGATAATGAGGTCCACTTTGATGTTGAAACTGCAATCAAGGTGCTGCGTCAGGCAGGTTATTACAGACATGCTGTCTATCTGGCTGATAAACACTCTCACCACGAGTGGTACCTCAAGATCCAGCTCGAGGATATCAAGGTAGCTATATCCATGTCCAGCTGCTCCTTCCTCAGTAATCACACACTGCTCCTCATGCTGAAGTACAAAAGGGATTGGAGATTGTACTGCTGCTGCTATCTACACGCTGGTCATATCTGCCCCATTCGATTTCTCACATTGTCCTGAATCCTGTTTTCTACATCCTGTCACCTGATTCTCTCCATTCACGTATTTTTGTCATCAAATATTGCAGTATCTCCATTCCACTGCTTGGAAGATTAACCAATTAAAAGTTGGTGTGTAACTAATAGCAGGTGAATTTGCCATTTGATAGTTATGGAGTTGACTGTTTAATTGTACCTGAAGATATCATGTGCTCCACTCCATCAGCCCCCTCCCATCTCTCACTCAAAACATTGAGCTTTGTTATGACACACACGTGGGATTGGGTGATAACTTGGGCACATTAGGTAGAGCTACCCCACATTATCCTTCCATTGTCTTCTCACCAGATTCTCCACCTCCCCATACGTATTGTCTGATTCATCATCATCCCTTGAGTCTAAAACTGATTCACCACCATATCTGACAGTTTCAGACGAAGAGGTTCTATCCGTGATTCCGAAATCCTGGTTTTATTTATTTTCCCTCTGAGCCCCTATTGCAGACCTTTGGCTCTTGGAATTGTTTCCTCTTCACAGAACTACCAGGAAGCCCTGTGCTACATTGGGAAGCTGCCCTTTGACCAGGCAGAGAGGAACATGAAGAATTATGGCAAGACACTCATGCACCATGCTCCAGATGAGACCACTGAGCTGCTGAAAATCCTGTGTACAGATTACAGAGCCAGCGGAGAGCTACCAGCAGAGACAGAATCTGCAGGAAGAAACAAGAATAAGGTACGGATGAAGCCCTTTCCCTTTCTGTCGTTAAGTGCACCACAGAAGGAGGCTCTGTCACCCATTATGCGTGTGCTATCTTCATAAAAGAGTTGTTTCAGTTCCAAAGCGCCCCCGCTCCCCCATCCATGCCTTTCCCCTGAACCCTGTGAATTTTCAGCTGTTTATCTGAACCCATTATTGAACTTGCTGCTTCAGACAGCTCATTCCAGATGATGATACTCTCAATGCACTTATTAAAAACCCTTTTCTCTCCTTGGTTGTTGCCCGTGCCATCACTGAAACTAGTTTCTCATTTACTCAGTCAAACCTCTTATCCTTCGAAAATCTACTATCAATACTGTGGGCGGCATGGTGGCACAGTGGTTAGCACTGCTGCCTCACAGCGCCAGAGACCCGGGTTCAATTCCCGCCTCAGGCGGCTGACTGTGTGGAGTTTGCACATTCTCCCCGTGTCTGCGTGGGTTTCCTCCCACAGTCCAAAAATGTGCAGGTCAGGTGAATTGGCCATGCTAAATTGCCCGTAGTGTTAGGTGCAGGAGTAAATTAGATTAGATTAGATTAGATTAGATTACAGTGTGGAAACAGGCCCCTCGGCCCAACAAGTCCACACCGACCCGCGGAAGCACAACCCACCCATACCTCTACATTTACCCCTATACCTAACACTACGGGCAATTTAGCATAACCAATTCACCTGACCCTGTAAGTAATCTAATCTAAAAAAAAATACTCTGCTTAATTTTCTGTGCTCCAGCTTCATCAGTCTTTTCACATATCTGAAGTCCAACATTCTGGTGAATCTCCTCCCTCAGGATTGACATTCTTCGTTTTTGGCTTGTGTTTTCTCATTTTAGGCAAACTCTGAGGAGTTTATTTCAATCTTTGCCAACAACCCACGGGAGCTGAAGAATTTCTTGGAGCATATGATCCAGGTTCAGGCGAACTCCCCACAGGGTGTGTACGATACTCTGCTCGAACTCAGGCTGCAGGACTGGGCCCATGAGGAGGATGTTCAGGTTTGAACTGTTTGTCTTTTACCTGATGTGCGCTGATGGGATTTTCCCCAGTATAGACAATCTCCTCCTCTTTCTCCAGTTTAGTGCGGGGATGTGGGTTTAGTGTGTTTTTTATCCTGCTCCAGCAAATCACCTCGTCCCAGCTTAAGCATTTTCGCTGCTGTGCAGGTTCCCATTTTTATCACACTACCCTTGCTGGGGCTTCAGTGATATTCCAAATTTATTGGGAAGATTCCCATATACATTTGTGCGCCACGATGCTCTTAGAAATTTTCTGCATTTACTAATGGCTCGATGACATAGAGTTATATCAAATGTTGTGCATAGAAAAACGGCACTTGCCCCATTCAGCTATTCTGTACCAACATGTGCTCTATGTGAAACCTCCTAACATTTCCAGAAGACAGTACAGAACAGTCCCTTGAGCCCATTGAGTTTACACCAACAAAAATTAGTGCAAGTCCCATTTGGCAGCACTCGGCCAACAGCCTCGAGTGTTATGATACTTCGTGTCCATCCAAGTATTTTTTTAAAGTTTGTGAGGTTTCCTGCCTCAACCTCCCTCCCAGACTGTGTATTCCAGATTCCCACTACCCTCAAATTCCCTTTAAATTCCTAACCTTTAGGTTAATATTATGGCCCCTCATTATTATCCTTCAATTGAGGGGAACAGCTGCTTTTTATTATCCACCCTGTCCATGCCCTTCATAATCTTACACACTTCAATCAGGTGTCACACACACTCCCCTCCAACCCCTGGTAATCCAGCTGTGACCTGACCAAAATTCTATACAACTTCAACATAACTTTCCCACTCTTATACCACAACTGATAAAGGCAAATGTCCAGTATACTGCCTTGACTTCCCGAATAAACTGCCTTCTGCCTTCGGGGATCTTTGGAGAAGGGTGGCACGGTGGCTCAGTGGTTAGCACTGCTGCCTCACACTGCCAGGGATCGGTGTTCAATTCCACCCTCGGGTAATGGTCTGTGTGGAATTTACATGTTCTCCCCATGTCTGCGTGGGTTTCTTCTGGGTGTTCCGGTTTCTTCCTGTCAAAGATGTGTAGGTTAAATGGATTGGCCATGCTAAATTACCAATGGCAAATGTATGGTTACAGGGATAGAGTAGGGGGATAGGATGCTCTTCAGGAAGAGTTGGTGTGGTTTTATTGCGCTAAATGGTCTGTTTCCATACGATAGGGATTCGAAGTATCTCGAAATCCCTCTGTTCAGCTAAAGCTTCTTTGTGTCCTGCCATTTAGTGCCATAGTGTCCTCCTCATTCACTGCAACAATATAACTCACTTTTACTTCAGCTTCCTGTTAAGTGTAACTCTGCATTTCACCTCAGGGCAATGGCAGCCAGTTCACTGTTAACCTGGATAAAGAGGATTCAACTGAATTTTGATTTCTTGGTGACTATCTTAAATTGGTGGCCTCAAGTTTTGGAAACATTCCCTGCATTACTTTATCAAACCCATTTATAATTGTAGAGAAAAACTCACTCCCAATCCCTCTGTGTCCTTCTCTCGGGTGAAGAGAAGCAGCTTTCCTGATCGCTATCTCTCAGTTTTGTATCATCTTATAAATCTGTATTGCATGTCCTCCATTATCTTTTTTTTAAATAAACTCTATGTAGTATTCTAAGTATGGCCTAACCAAGATTTGATATGAACTAGCTTCTCTACTTCTCAATTCCCACATGTACAAATTTTGCTTTTATTATGGCCTTATTATCTGTCATTATCTTTAGTTATTTATGTATTGAGCTCCCAGTTCCCTTTGCTGCTTCATATAATTTAGATTGTGCATTTTGAAAAAAAATTAAAACCTCACTTCCAAACTGGTGGCCTCAGCCATCCAGAATGGCAACGTAGCAAACACATGGGAATAACTCTGCCTACAAGTGTCTCTCAAATCCACATACCACCCTGACTTGGAGTAATAAAACTATTCCTTCACTTTTGCTGGGTCAGAATCCCGGAGTCCCTTCCTAAAAGCATTTTGATGAAACCCACATCACAATAACAACAGCGGTTCAAGAAGGCACCATCTTCTTCAGGGCAACAATAAATGCTAGCCCAGCCAGCAATGCTCACATCCCATTAAAGAATAAATTGTCTATATTAACACTTGCTGCTACTTGTAACATAATTCTGCAAGTTAATTAATGTTTGCTTATGTTATTTATTGCGCTCATCCTTTGTATTGACCACTCTATCCATCCCAGACCACCAACATTTGGTGTCATCCAGAAATGTAGAATATTATCCAGCATTTTAACATGACCAATATCACTTCAAATCCAGCCCAGGGATGGTGGGTCTGGAGGGACAGTCTGAGGTCTTTATGCTTCCAGTCTGTTATTAGAAATTACTGAATTGCAGTTCAGCATTCCTCCTGCTGTGTATTAAATGGTTATTTCTGTTACATTTCCCAATCAGGTGAAGAAGCGACTGCAGGAAGATGCGATGAGTCTGTTGAAGAGTGGTTTATTTAAAGCTGTCTTTGACAAGGCGTTGGTGCTGTGCCAAATGCACAATTTCAAAGACGGAGTGTTGTACCTGTATGAGCAGGGCCGACTGTGAGTGCAGAATGAGATCACTTGTATTTCGGAAATGCTGTGATATTCTCACCCAGGACTGGAACAATGGTGCCTTTGTGTTTTATAATTTACAGCTGGTCAGAGGCTGACAGAGAGCAGACATTTGAATTGGCTTCATTTGCAGAGAAACAACAAACAAGGAAATCAGGATTTGAGCCATCACTGGAGCAGAACACTGCACCAGGCAGCCTCAGCACAAATTTAAAATCTATGTAAGCGCAGGAGGAAATGGATTCACCAGTCACTTTTGAGAAAAGCTCCATTTTTGATGGAATTAGGAAATATAGCCAAACTGGTGGAATTCTTAATGAGTACCAGAGCTCAGCTGTACAGGTTTTGAACGCAACAGTTTGTGTCTAAAAAGCACCTTTCAATGTAATTTATCCTATAGGATCAGAACCTGATGAAAATTGACACCAAGCCAAAAAAGATGTTATGATGAGTAAGGTCCTGGTCAAAGACTTTTAAGGACTGTTGTAAGGGAGCAGAGAAAGTTAGAGCTGGAGAGTTTTAAGAAACGAATTCCAAAGCTTAGTAGAGCAGGCAGCTGAAGGCATGGTCCAGTGAGAAGGCAGACGGTCAGATTTTGTGGGAAGGGGTGAACCAGTACGGAAGGTTGTACCTACCAGAGGTTGAGGTGAGGCCATGCAGGATTTCACAAATCTCTTGGACAGAGATATTCCCTGATGTGTGGGTTCTTGGGATCAGCCCTGTGACTGTGGGCAGCACCACCCTCTCTGCATGAGGAGGTCAGGGTTCATGTCCCTTTGGAAAGATTTGAACATAAAATCTAGCCTGACATTCTTTCAGTCTCAATATTCCTGGAGTGTTGCATTGTCCAAGACTGCACTCTTGGGTAGATGTAAAAGATCCCCTGGCACTGTTTAAGAGAGCACAGAAGTTGTGCCCAGTGTCCTGACCAATATTTATCCCTCAATCAACGTTTCAACAAAAGACTAGTCATCGCCAACTTGCTGTTTTTTGGGATCTTGCTGTGCTGAAATTGGCTGCTGGGTTTCCTACATTACAACAATAACAGCACTTCAAAGACAGTTGGTTAATTGGTAATAAAACACTGGCCCTGAGTCTGTGACAGATGTTATATAAAACACGGGCCCTGAGCCTGTGACAGATGTTATATAAAACACGGGCCCTGAGCCTGTGACAGATGTTATATAAAACACTGTGGTCGTGAGCCTGTGACATGTTATATAAAACACTGGCCCTGAGCCTGTGACAGATGTTATATAAAACACTGGCCCTGAGCCTGCAACAGATGTTATATAAAACACTGTGGTCGTGAGCCTGTGACAGATGTTATATAAAACACTGGCCCTGAGACTGTGACAGATGTGATATAATACACTGTGGGCGTGAGACTGTGACAAATGTTATATAAAACACTGGCCCTGAGACGGTGACAGATGTTATATAAAACACTGTGGTCATGAACCTGTGATAGATGTTATATAAAACACTGTGGTCGTGAGCCTGTGACAGATGTTATATAAACATGAATCTTTGTTTCTGTAGTAAGGTCGCTGATGAGGAGAGGTGGGGAGGAGAGGGTCTTGTCTGTGTCTCACCTCTGTTCCAAGTTGTGGATGCTTTCCCTCAGATACCAGCAGATAATGCATTATCATATGCAAAACGATGAGTATGCCAAGGTGATCGAGACATGTGAGCGGTACGGGGAGCAAGAGGCCTGCCTCTGGGAACAAGCACTTGGATACTTTGCACGGAAGGAGGAGGATTGTAAGGAATACATCAGCAGTGTGCTGAGGTACATCGACAGGAACAACCTGATGCCTCCCCTGCTGGGTAAGACTGAGTCTCCTCACTGGGTAGTCTCAGACTATCCATTTTGTTCTGTGGGTGGCAAACCATGATCCCTGCCCCTCCCCTGTCAATCTGACATGTGAAAAGCAGTCAGTTGTATCATCACTGCAGAAACTGTTGGCTCCTGCAGCATTGCATAATAGAAAATGTAGCCACAGAGTAACTAGCACAGAGTTTAGTAGCAAAGCCTCAGATGCTATGTGTACATGTATACACACTGAGAGTCCTCTCTGACTAAATTAATTTAACAAACATTTCAGTAACCAAGGAGATGAAAGACCGCTTCCTCTCCTGCGGCTTCTCTCAACAAAGATTAAAGGTCACATCCACACACCATGTGACAATACATCAAGGTCACATGATCAGCAATGGTGTTTATTACATTTTACTAATTTGGACCGAGTTCATTACATCTGATTTCCCAGTTTCCTGCATATGGTCAGTGAATTGATCAACACTGTATTACAGCAACAGAAACACGCATGACAAAAATATGAAATTCTGTTCAACAAGACTTTCCTTTGAGAGCTGACCACTGCCAGACACTAGATCACTTTATGATATTGTAAAGGTTTCTTTAAAACCTTTGATATGTGGGCCTCCTGTTGGAGTAATTGTCTTCCATGCTTTACAATGACCAGATTGTAAATGGTGGGAGTATAGCATGGTTGTACAGTTGGCAAGCAAAAGAAATCTGAGTTCTGGGGAGGAATGGTGCACATTACTGCACAGCCTGGTCACATTTAATCAGGTGCTAAGAAAATGGTCTTCTCAGAGTTGTCCCGAAGAAGGCCATTCGACCTATTGCACTCTCTCTCGGGTCTTTGACATTACAAACAAATGTCTCTTACAACCAGGGGGTGGTGATGGTACAGTGGTATTATTGCTGGACTGTTAATCTAGAGACCCAGGTAATGTTTTGGGGACACGTGTTCAAATCCTGCCACATCAGATGGTGGAATTCTAATTCAATAAAACAAAAATCCGTCATCCGCAGTCTAATGATGACCAACTATCACTGAATATCAGAAAAACCTGTCTGGTTCACTAACATCCTTTAGGGAAAGAAGCTTGCTATCCTTACCTGGTCTGTAGTAGTGACTCCAGACCCACAGCAATGTGGCTGGCTCATAACTGCCCTCTGGGCAATTAGGAATAGGCAATAAATGCTGCTTGGCCAGTGACGCCCTCATCCCATGAACGAATTAAAAAGAAACTTACCTTCTAAAAGCTGTTGGAGATTCTGCTGTTCCATTAAGCACAGATTCATAAATCTGAGACTTTCCATGTATCTCTCCTTTCCCCTCCTCCCACCTTTGCAGTTGTACAGACACTGGCTCACAACTCAACAGCCACACTCTCAGTCATTAAGGATTATCTCATTAATAAGCTACAGCAAGAAAGTGACCACATTGCTGAAGATGAGCGAAGGATCAAACAATATCGCGAAGAAACCAAGAAAATCCAGGAGGAGATTGAAGAACTAAAAAGCAGGTAAATGAGCGTAAAGCAGCCAAAATGCTGCTTTGCTGCATTACTGTGGTAGTGGGGGGATGGGGTGGTCTCTGACTGCATCTCATAGGTTGCACTTATAATTCAAGCCCCTAATGTCCAGCACAATTGAGACAACTCAAACGTGTTGGTGTTTTGCACAACTTATTTTTGTTCATAATTTTAATGCTTGTCTGCGTATTGTTTTGTTGTGTTCATTTTCCAAGTGCTTCGGAGTCATGTAACTCTGTCTCTGGGCCACAGAAGAGATAGATTTCAGCAACCCCATCTCCAAGAAGCAGAAACTCATCTTGAGCTTGGTGTAATTGTGTGCTGAGAGGAAAGATCCTTTCCCCAGTTGTTAATGTGAAAGCTCGTGCTTTCTGATGCTAGTTTTTTATTATTTTCACTTCTGTTCCCTCGCGCTCCTGAACTGATGCATTGTTAATTGTGAGAGCCTGTTCCAGGCATCTGTCTTGAAATCAGTAATATTCTGTGCTCTGCCTGGAATGCTGGAGTTATCAGATTATTGTTTGTTGTCAGTGCAAAGATCTTTCAGAAACCCAAGTGCAGCATGTGTAACAGTCCCCTGGAACTGCCCTCTGTCCACTTCCTGTGTGGCCACTCCTTCCACCAACACTGCTTTGAGAGTTATGCAGAGCATGATTCGGAATGTCCAACCTGCATGCCTGAAAACCGGAAAGTAATGGACATGATCCATGCCCAGGAACAGAAGCTGGATCTTCACGACAAGTTCCAACATCAGGTAAACATCACATATGAGGGGCTCAGGGGAACAACAGGACTCTCATGGATTTGACAAACAACTTAATCGTGAGGTCCATGACGGTTGGTCCTAACAATGTGTCTCCTTATATCCAGCTTGTGCAGGAAACAGTGGTTAGTGATTTCCACACAGACATATACATGCAACCTCCCCCCCCCCCGCCTCATAGACACACAAGCAAATCACCCCCCACACAGACACATGCAAAGCTCTCCACTCACACACATGCAAACCCCCCACACACGCAAACCCCCCACACAAGTCAGCCAATCTCCACAGTCAGCACGTTAATGACCAATGACTTGGCAGGCGTGTGTGCGAAGTTTTTGCATGCACGGATAGGGTTTACAAGCACATACGCAAACCCCCCCCCCCAAGACACACGCGCACACACACACACACCCTACCCGTGCATTCATATACTACGTGTACATGCCTGCCGGGTCATTGGTCATTAATGTGCTGCCTGTGGAGATTGGCTGACTTGGGTCTGCACCTCAGATTGTTCATCCTTCATTTAAAGCCTGGTATTTCCCCCGAACATAGGGTACTGATTGTACTGTATTACGTAGGGTACTGATTGTACTGTATTACTAACCTGTTTTTTTTTGCCTGTTCCTTCTGATGCCCTCTATTTATTTGTCTCCAGCTGAAGTGTTCAAAGGATGGATTCTCAGTCATTGCAGATTACTTCGGCCGTGGGGTCTTCAATAAACTGACACTAATCACAGACCCTCTCCCTGGGAGAGCAGGCACTGCAAACCTTGATGTGGGACTCCAGAGGGACTTGTTGATACACACAAAGAGAACATCTTAAGGACACAAACCAATACCTGCACCTTTATCCAACACTTTTTAAAAACTCATGTTGAACACCTATAATCATGACTCAGTGACAGAGACTTCAGTGATGAGTCTGTGTGTTTGATGTGAATCACTGAAACCACATTTAATTGAATGTGACTCTCAATAAGCATTGACCATGGATTTAACCACTGAGGGCCCTGATACTATGTTACTATTGACTGGAGAAAGACCAATCCCTCCAGCTCCATATTGGGAGAAGGCTGGCTCCATTAACTTTAAGTTGAAAGTGATTTCGGAGTACACATTGCCATGTACAGAGTGATACTGGGTCACAAATCCAGTAAGATCCATAAAGGAGGAGTGCATCACTTATGCATCAGGGATGTTCCGGGTGGTATGCAGCTGAACTGTCAATTGGCTAATGTTAGATTATCTCAGTTTGAGGTTTTACCTCATGGGGTACCACCAAATAAATACTCATTAGTGACAGTTCTGTGAAATGCTTCTCCTCTTCCCTGGCCGTTGACCAGAACACTGGAGAAAATCCTACAAATCATGACTCTAATGATTGCACCAAACTCCTCTGCATTAAATCCATCCCCTTCAATCAATGACTCTGCCAATGAAATAGAACCACAGCGCCTAATGTAGGAGATACCTCCTCGCAGTACTGGGAAGCATGAATAATGTTTTCTCCTCCAATCACCTGACTTAAAGTGCTTGATGTTGGCCATCATTATTTTGGCAGCAGAGAGGAGGGTGCAACTGTGATGATTGTGTTCTGTATGACTCTGCCAAAGCAGTTTAGCTCTCTTGTGATTCAGCTTCACATGTTTTCTAGTGTGTCTCTGACCTCGCAGCATTGTGAAATGTACCACTTCCTTCTTACTTTCATATCTTCCCCATCAGGATCCTTCCTGATTTATTTGTGACACACTTACATCCAATTCTTGTATTTTCTGCTATTATCCTGGTCTATGCATGTCTCTGTTTTTAATACATTGTACCCGCACAAAACTTAAAAAAAAACTTCAGAATTTGGAAATGTGAATAAAGAATACAGCAGTAATTGAATTGAGATTCTTAGTTATCTGTATGAAAAATCCAGTCACAGAGTTGTATTTATAAAAACGTCCCAGGGTGCTGCATAGGAATGTTATGAGGAAAAAAAATTTGAGAACAAACTACATTAGGAAATCTTAGGAGTGGTGGCCAAAGGCTTGTTCTTGGGGTACTTGAGAGGAGCAGTGGGTGTTTTGGGGAGGGAATTTCAGAGCTTGGGCAATGTGCAGCTGCAGGCATAGCCATGTAATGAAAGTAGGGATGATCAAGAAGCCTGAGTCGAGGTGGAGTTATTGCACAACTGGAGGAGATGAGAGATACAGCAACAAAAATAAATTGCTGGAAAAACTCACCAGCCTGGCAACATCTGTGGAGAGAAAAAAAGTTAATATTTCAGATCTTGTGACCCTTCAATAGAATAGCCTTTATTGTTAAATGCACGCAAATGAAAAGTTTGTAATGTCACCTCTCAGTTGTTTTAGATACAGGATACCTAAGGTTAAATATCACTGATCACACTGAGGAAATCCGTGCATTTGATCTCTGGTTTGACCAAGTGTAGGCTAAGATTTATATCCTCTGTTTAAATAAACTGAAAGCACTACAGTCACACAGTTACAAAAATGCATTGGTGGTACCAAAAACTGACTTGAGCATGTCTACCCATAATTCGGAACTTGTTAACTTTCATAGTAGTCCTGCAATCAAAATAATAATAATGATGAATAAAAGCATTCAACTAATTTGGACAGACTTTTCAGAGTAATTAAAATCTGTATTTTAGCCACTATTCTATGTTGCCAGAGGGATTTTATTTAAAACCCCTGCACTACCGCCTAATTGCGGTAGTGCTTGTATTTTCCCCAGCACCAATGTTGTGTGTGTGTGCAGGTGTGAGACACAGTGAAAGACAACAGATGTACAAATCTTTATTCAATTTCCACCACTGAGAAGGAAACACCTGAGTGGCCAGTGACAAGCAGTGTCCTTCTCAGAGGTAAGATTTGAACCTGTACTCCAGAGCTCGGCCTCTGGATTACAACTCAGTAATTATGACCACTATGTCCCCCATTGGTGTCAGTGTGCCTTGCTTTAAGATTCCAGTCCAGCATTCCGAGCAGCTGATGAAACACCCAACCTCTCCAGAAGATCCTACCCTCATGATTGCACAAATTAGATTCCCTACAGTGTGGAAACAGGCCCTTTGGCCCAACCAGTCCACATTGAACCTCTGAAAGAGAAACCCACCCAGACCCATTTACCCCTGACTAATGTGCCTAACATTATGGGTAATTTAGCATGGCCAATGCACCTGACTTGCATATCTTTGGAGTGTGGGAGGAAGCCCACGCAGACACGGAGAACGTGCAAACTCCACACAGACAGTTGCCCGAGGGTGGGATCGAACCTGGGTCCCTGGCACTGTGAGGCAGCAGTGCTAACCACTGTGCCACCGGCAGAGGCATTTATTCTCACATGGATATTAACCACTCTTTCCTAGGAACGTTGAGAAATTTGCATTAATATAGCACTTTCAATACTTCAGGCCACCTATAGTATATTACAGCCAATTAAGAACCTGTGCAACAAAAACCAAAATTGCGAGAGAAGTTCAGGCAGTCTGGCAGCCTCTGTGGAGGGAAGGCAGTTAATGCTTTGGGTCAGAGAGTCTCAAGAGAGGTAGAGTACAGAAGCAGACCCTTTAATCTGACCTGTCTCTGCCAACCAGATATTCTACATTAATCTAGTCCCATTTGGCCCATATCCCTCTAAACTCTTCCTCTCCATATATCAGGTGCCTTTTAAATGCTGTAATTGTGCCAGCCTCCCCCATTTCCTCTGGTATGTCATTCTCTAGCCCTCTACTTCCAGAGTCTCCTATCCTGGAGAAAAGACCTTGGCTATTTACTCCATCCATGCCCCTCATGGATTATACAATTCTCTAAAATCACCTGTGGTCACTATGAAAATGAGTGAAACTAAACAGTTAATTCACACACTGCAATTTCCCATAAACAGCAGCGAAAGTTACATTGATCAGTGAAGTTAAAACTGAACGTATCTACTTGTGCGAACAATTACGGCAGTGTACAGCTGTAGATAACTTTATCCGCTGCAGGGAGCGGTGCAGCGGGAGGGCCAGAGTGGGAGCTGGCACCTTGGTCTTCTCTTGGCGGCTTTTGTACTTGTTGGTGGGGGTGGGCGGGTCCGGAGGTGGAGCATGCGCAGGCGCGCCAGGTTGGCGTCATGGCGGAGTCGGACTCCGAGGGCGCCAAGGTAACCATAGCAACGCGGGCCTAGACATCGCGTCGCCTCACTTCGAGCCCCGCTCCCAGAGCTCGGTGCCTGCAGGCACAGCCCTCGGCCTCAGAGTTACAGGGGAATGAGGGCAGGCGCTCAGGTAACCGCCGGGGAGCTGTCACTCCGCACAGCAAGATCCCTTCCTCAGCGATGGGCCGAGTGGTTATTGGTCAGAAGGTGGGATTCAGAGTGTGTACCTGTGGGGGAGAGGATTAGAAACTGTCGGGGTCAAGATCGGAATCTTATCATTGATGTACTGAAAACCTACTCTCCGAAAATACCCATTCACCCTCCTTGGTCAGAAGGTGGGATTCAGAGTGTGTACCTGTGGGGGAGAGGATTAGAAACTGTCGGGGTCAAGATCGGAATCTTATCATTGATGTACTGAAAACCTACTCTCCGAAAATACCCATTCACCCTCTGACAGTGCCCACTCCCTCAGTACTGACCCTCCGACAGTGCAGCACTCCCTCAG
>NC_057745.1:37367738-37394022 GCF_004010195.1 Chiloscyllium plagiosum
GATAGATAGAGGAAGGTGCATGTTATCATTTGCAGACAGTATCATATGAAAAATAATGCATAGACTTGTATGATGTAACATATCTTGACAAAACTACAGTGGATGTGGTTGATGACAGAAATTATCAGAGATAAAGGCACATCAGAAGATACCAATGACGCTCTTCATGTTGATTGTAATGTGTTTCCACCTGACGTGTTTGCTTCCAATGTTTGGCCACGATCACCTGTATATATCTCTTGATATAATCTCTCATGTTTGTCCCTCCTTTTGTGAGAGCAGTGACTCCTGAAGGAGGTACAGTTCCAGGGACAGAGTGCTCTTCAGTTCATTACCCAAATAGCTATTGTAATGTGAGAATGCTGCTAATTCACAGCAGGAGGTAAAACAGGAGCCAAATTCCATTCTCACTCAATCTCCTGCACACAGTTACTTGAACAGGAATCGCTAGTTAGTGGTCCAGACACAAAAGACTGCAGAGTGTTTTTTTGCCAGGGAGACCACATCCCACTTCAGCTTCCCTTACTGTTCCTGACAGAACACCTGCTAACTCAGCACCTACTAGGCATCGAACTTGACAGCTTCCTGTTTTGACTTAGAGTCATTGAATCCTTTGTGTGTAAAGAGGCCATTCAGCCCTTCAGGTCTGCCCTGACCCTCCAAACAGCAGTCCACCCAGATCCAGCCTGTCCACCCTATCCCCATACTCCACATTTACCATAGATAATCCACCTTGCCTGATCATCCCTGACAACTGAGAAGCAATTTAGCATGGCCAATTCACCTAACCTGCACATCTTTGGACTATAGGAGGAAACTGGAACAACTAGAGGAAACCCATGCAGACATGGGGAAAACGTGCAAAGTCCGAACAGTCACCAGACGCTGGAATTGCACCTGGGTGCCTGCCACTGTGAGGCAGCCATGCTAACCACTGTGCCACCCCTCTGGTCACTGAGTAACCAAAATATAATGTTTCATTAAAGAGAATAACTGTTCAACCTAAACAGGTATTTTATACTCGGCTCCAGTTGCTATTTCGGAATGCATGGCCCTGCCACTGTCAGTACCCAGTCACTGTCTGCTCCTCCCTCTCGGGACTTCAACTGGAATTCAGTACTTAAATGTGTTTCACAGATCCTGCAATCATTGCATTAGAAAGAGTTATGCTGGAAAGATAGATTGTCCTCCTCCAAGTAACCCTTGGTATTTTACCACAAATCTGTAGTGAACTGTTAATGGATTTATTTGAACATACAGCTCATCTTTAAAATATATTAGTTAGCAAAGAGTGCTCTGACTCACTGGAATGAGCTGCTGAGGCCTGCAAAGAAGTATGAACAGAATTTATATCACAACCATTTGACTGTGTTCAGTTGTGCATAAGAATAAGTTACTAATTTGGATGAGAAGATGGGTGTCCACTCAGTCTCACTAATCGCACAGCATTCGTAAATATATCCCTTTCTTCTTAAAGTCACACTGTTTAATAACAATATTGAAATTTCTATGCCTGAGCCACGGCAGAAATAAAAACGTTATTTACCCATGTATCTCATAATATGAGCCTGCTGCACCTTTGTAGCCAGTTTTCATTAAGACTAAACTCTAAAGATTTTCTGAAATTTAATTTTCTCTACTTCTAGCTGGTCTCAGGTCAAACCGTTCCCAGACCAGACTCATGGCAGATAACAGCAGTGATGAGTATGAGGAGGAGAACAGTAAGATAACGTCCACTGAGGTAATGCATACATTCTCCACAACTACCAAGGGCTCTGCATTTTCCACAGCGTTACACCAACACTACACAAGGGAAAGGTGTGACTTGAAGGTAATGTCACCCAGGCAGGGCTCAAATCTCTGCGTATGCTGCTGTTAGCACAGGTTGGACAGCATACACATTCCTTTACATGTGCTTAACCCTACTGACTTGGATTTGGGTGTATGAATGTTTTTAAAGTGAAGAAACCTCATTGAAGGGCTAAAATCAGAAAGTCAGTACAGCATGGTGTTGGAAATAGTGGCCAAGAAGCCAAAATTAAATTAAAAAACAGCAATAAGATCATCAGTTCAAATTTGAAAGGCTATACCTGGAGGGAGCAGCATGCAGTGAAATGGTTAATTGGACTGTATCATTCTGTGCTGGAAATCATAATGGAATTGTGATAGGAATTCTCACACAATTTCTGTCCTCTGACCCTGTGGCAATGCAGTGTTACCTGACCCAACTGAAGGCAGTGTTCAATGATCTTTACCTCCTCTCGGGAAGATTTACCTAAATTTATGTGTTGTCTTTCTCCAGTTTAGTGACTTGAGGGTCTTAACAGCCAGAGAGCTATGTGTTTCTGCACCCTGAGTATTTAATATCTGTGGCAAGTTAGGCAAATTCTGGCTTTTCACAGAATATGAAAATACAGGCATTCCACAAAGGTAGTGGACTTGTCCCAGTCATCACTCAAGAAATTACAACACTGATAAATATAGAATAAGAATGCAATTGGATAGATTGTAAAAATGTAATTGAGAGTCTTTGTTCACTGCTGAGGTTAATGCATCTTTGCATGAGCAGCCATTTACATTAGCTGATGACTGAAGTTTTTGAAGTTCTGTTTGCTACTTAGTAAAGCCCCCATTTATATATAGAACATATAAAAAGGATGAATTAAAGAAGCTGTCAGGATCTTGAATGCAGGATGTCTCAACAAAATGTATTACATGATCACTGCTAGTGATGCCAGCTCCTGGGAGTAGCGGGAGTCGATAATCTGTCACCAAGTTCAACAAAAACCTTTGGGAAGATTATTCTCTTGATCTGATCAAGCAATCGAGCAGGCTTCAGAATTTTGCAATTTCTTATGATGCGTCGCTTGGATCCTCTGTATACATTCCAGAAGTCTCCTCCCTCAAGGATTTGACAGGCTCCAGATAGGAATGTAACAGATTAAAGCTGATTACTACCACTGGTACTCAAAGTGTCTGACCAGCTGGAAATTCTTCCAGTTTCTCTGTCCACTAGCATTGAAATGGTTCATTGTAAATTCACCGAGCAATTGACTGTTTCAGACCTTGACCTAATCCATGCTGTCCACTAGTCCCTGCCCTGGGATGATTTGTTTCAGGTGTAACAGTGGAAGGGTTTCTCTAACCCAAAGGATACCAATCAGCCAGGTTTCCTGTTCTGGATCACCATTCATTTTTCCTAGAAAATGCTGCGTGTATGTAGTTATTATAAATATTTAAACCTAGCCATTTGCAAACAAATCTGCTGACACTCACATCTGAAAATGATCAATAGGTGCAATTGCAGGTCACTGAAGAAGGAAGTAGATCAAGGTCCTCAAGTAAATAGTATTCCACTGCAGAGAATGGGTATGGGCTCAGCAGCAAGCTGAGATCCTGTCCATGAACAATAAAAGGGAGAGCTCCACAAGCTGAACGACCTTGTCTCAATTGGAGCTTTTTGTGCCCTTTTCAGAGAGGTATAAGTTAACATTGTGCCTGGTTCTTCTCAGATTTTAATTGATGTCAATTGATCACAGGTTCATGTAAAGATAACTTAGTAGGAGGCAGATGGTCCAAACCAGAGCTGAGCTCTAAGGAGCAAAAAGGTTTTGAATTGGATCCATGTTCAGTTGGTACTAATTGATATAATCTCATTGGGCTAATTTTTGTGCAAAAGTCCTAGATAAAACTGCCAAATTTGTGCAATTACCTGGTAGAGATTTTGTTTAAAGTAGATAAAGTTTGAAATCCCATGTATTTGCTTAGAAAATATACCACAAGATTCAATGGTTTTTAAACAAATCAACATTACTAAATTATACAAGTAAATGTAATACATTTTACAACATATAGTTATGTGTACACAATTTATCTATAATCCAGAATTAATGTGAAGTAAACATGAATTAATGTGGAAACTGGTAAAATATTTTTTATACCATACACATGACCCAGCATGTTCAGCCAAAACAAATCCTACAAATATCTCAGTAACCCACCCAGTTGAGCGTGATCTCTGTGTCACAAAATTTCTTTTAGAACTCTATCTCACTCAGAAGAATTTCAACACCTCTCTTTTAAAGCTGGTTTGGTCCCAACCAACAGCCGCTCAACCCCACCTAAATTTCACAGGTACGATCCTTAACCGAAAGGCACTCTTTTTCCAGATCTCTGTCAGATTTGCTCCTTGTCCCCACCTTACTGGTCATCTTTGCCAGCTGAGCTGACCTGAAATGTCATCCATTATATTGACCAGACTATTGTCTAGCATCTAAATGCAGGACTGTACTACTGCCAATAATTGCTCGGCTCTTAGAAGCTTAACCTCTTCTCCTGAGACTGCATCTCTCTGGTCAAACATAGCTGCACTCCAGAATCATTGGTGCAGTTCCAGCTTTTGAGCTGCTTTGAGCAGAACCCTAAAGCTCATGGACTGGCCTTTGCCCTAAGTGCATGAATCCAATTTCAATAGCAGTTCAGCACCATTGAGTCACCTTTACAGACTTTTGCACTCACTCACTGACTTGAACTGACTGTTGAATTGCTGTTCAGTGACCCTTAAATTGTTTTGATTAACTGATAGAAACACTCCAAGAGAGTTTTAAATGTGATTAGCAGTGGAACATCTTGTGCTTATGATGCAAATTACACAGGCTGCTGGCTTGCACAGCACGTATTATAACTACAAAGATATTGATTTTATAATAGTTGACAGTTAGAAAAGAGGCAGTCAGCCAAGGTTCCTGCTCCTGTACACTGTCCACAGGCCTTTGAGTAGATATTTGCTAGTCAATCCGTACAGTGATGTTATACATACTTCTGGAGCAGATAGGAATTGACCCCAGGCCTCCTGGAGATTTTTATTTAAGAAGGACAAGGTCCATCTTGTTAAGTTCATTTAGAATGCTGCGATATTTTTAATCAGCCTGTTTAAATGTGTTATAGGAGAAAGTGAGGTCTGCAGATGCTGGAGATCAAAGTTGAAACTTTATTGCTGGAACAGCACAGCAGGTCAGGCAGCATCCAGGGAACAGGAGATTCGACGTTTCGGGCACAGGCCCTTCTTCAGAATGTGTTATAACACACTTCTGGAGCAGGTGGGAGTTGAACTCAAGCCTCCTGGCTCAGGAGTAAGACAACTACCTCTGCACATCAAAAGCCCCTATTTTGAATTGATCTGTGCAAGCATATTCTGATACACTTCTGGCACAAGTGGGACTTGAATGTGGACATCCCATTTTTACTAATCTATTTATATTTTCTCATCAACCTGTTCAGAGATAATTTTACACACCTCTGGAGGAGGTGAGATTTAAACCTGGTTCTCCTGGCCCAGAGGTAGGGACATTACTAATGTGCCACAGGAACCCAAAGAATCTTATTAATTTTTAATTTCTTATGAACAACCTGTTCAGAAATGTTATGACACATCTCTGGATCAGATAGGACTTGAATCCAAGCCTCCTATTCTAGAACTAGGGACACAACCATAACATTACAGGAGCCCTGAGACCCTTGTGCAATATTTTCTACTGAACCTGCTCAGAGACATCATTACACCCCGCAGGAGCAGGTGGGACTTGCACCCAGGCCTCATGGATCAGAGTCAGGGACCACCACAGTCATGAGGTCCTAATTTATGCGTGGGAACAGGATCAGCCTCACCTGTAACTCTTAGAGTCCAGATTCTTGTTGTAAGCATCAGGCAGAGTACCAAAGTCAGCAACTCCTATAAAATTTCCAGAAAGAGACAATACGTCTAGGAGAGGGAACATTAAGAGTTTTTTCTCATAGATGGAAATAAAGTAGCAGCAAGCTTAGCAACAAGGGGAAAAGCTCAATAAGCTAAAGTTACGACTTAAAGATGGGCAGTTTTTTGCAACTATTCAACAGGAGAAGAAGAAAGGATCAAAGGCCATGCAGCAGGGGTTTGTGGAGAATGAAGATGAGGAGGAGGATGAGGATTCAGATGACACAGAATCTGATGATGATGATGAGGAGCATGGAGCACCACCAGAAGGGTGAGTCAAATCAAGCTGAGTGGAAATGAAAGCCAGAGAACTCAGCCTGATGGCTTGGTCATTGTCAACATCGAGTATTGAGCTGTTGCAGGAAGAGTAAGGCTTTATTCCTCTTGCACGCGCTTTTAAATCAGACACGAATCACATCATTCTGAATTCTGTAAGAAGCCTTCTTTTCTTTTGTTAATTAGGTTATTTGATTTAGTCAAACAAATATATTGGTGCAGATTGAAACTGCCACTGGTTTAGGAAACATATGTTTGTAATGTACATTTCCATAAATAAAATTTTATAAACTGTCTAAAGTTTAAGCTCTGGTTCTCACATTCACCATCTAGCTTTCTAGATTAGAATATTAACTTTTTAATGCTCCCTCACTTGAGACAAAGCCTGTTATAATTGGCTATTCACACTTCACAATTGCAGGAATTGTTCAATTGCTAAAACTACTTATGATTTTTATCAACCAATGTGTACTGTAGGCAAATCATGCCACTAGAAAGTACTCACTATATGCAGTCAACAATTGTACTCAATTAGTATCTTTGGAGACCACTAAGGTTTTTCTGTAGAGCTCTTGATGTCTGAAGCTGTAAGTGGCAAGATTTTGAGATTGATATTCCAAGTCCACAGTCAGTGTTTTCAGTCAGGCAATTCTTTTGAACCTGTTTACAATTTCACAGGAAATGCAGAGAAAGTAATTCATTGCTCTCCATGTCTCTGGCACATTTGCCAATGTTTTCTAGTCTGATTTTTTGATTTAACATCATTGTTAACTCATTTAAAATGACCAATTTATTCGTAGCTTTTATTTTTCACACAAAATAATGCCTTTGGGCTCATCGGCGTTGATCATACCATGAGCTGATCCCATTCACACTGTGTGCTTTCGTTGCATTGTGGTCGAGGGGAACCTGAGCATTACCCAGAAGTTGAACAGAGAGCTTTGTTGCTGTGTATCCCTGTACTAGGTGCATAAATGGTATGAGCACGTACTCTTCTCACACAACAGACAGTATATTTATGCCAAAATAAGAAACATTAGTTGCAAGATGAGACATGAAATACTAAGATTCTTTTTACTTTTATCTTTAAAAAGGTAAGCTTTTTAAAGATAAAAGGATTTTAATGAGATCTTAATTCTTAAGTCCTTGAGTTTTCTGAGTTTTGTCTTTTAACAGACTCTCTCTTATCTCACTATTTAGAGATTTTCCTCATATTATTTTCTGTGGTACCATGTACAGAATTAGTTTAATGTCAGATCTAATTATTGTTATTAGAATCAGGTACTGACTCACTACCCATAATTTATAATGTTCTGTCTCTTTCAGTGCATATGATCCTGCAGATTATGAGCATCTTCCCACTTCCAATGAGATAAAGGAACTGTTCCAGTATATCACCAGGTAAAAGTCACGAATAATTTGTTTCAAGTAGATTTTGTTTTTCATGGGATGGGGATGCCACTGGCAAGGACAGTATTTGTTGACCGTCGCTGGATGCATTTGCACTGAGTGACTTGCCATGTCATTTCAGAGAGCAGTTAGGAGTCATCCACATTCCTGTTGTTCTATGGTGCTTTTATATTCTAGCGATTGTTTTAGAGAATCTCCTATGGCAGAACTTTAGCAACAGTATCCTCCAGTTTACATTCTCACCTGCCTCAATTTTCCCTGAGGTGTGAGGCAGAAGGATCCACTGATTGCTGCTGAGATGCATACATTGCAAGAGGAGTAGGCCAATCAGCCTTTTGAGCTGGCTCCCCATTTAATGTAATCACAGCTGACTGAAAACTTCAAAAATGCCTTTTTCCCACTTTATGTTCATAACCCTTTCTAACTCATTCTGTACCTGTACAACATGTATTTGTGCACCAGCACAGTTTACTCAACTCATTATCTTCCTGTACAATATGCACTTGTCTCTTAATATTTTCATGGGGTGTGCGCGTTAATAGCTAGGCCAGCCTCTATTGCCCATCTCTAATTGCCGTAGAAAGTTAATGTTGAGTTGCCTTCTCAAACCACTGCGGTTTTTGGGGCCTGAGGAAACCTGCAGTGTTGTTAGGAAGGAGATTTCAGGATTCTAACCTAGCAACAGTCAAAAAATGTTGATGTAATTCTAAGTCAGGATAGTGTGTGGCATGGAGGGGACCTTGCAGGTGGTGGTGTTCCTAGACATTTGCTGCTCCTGTCCTTCTGGGTGGCAGTTGCTGAGGATTTGGAAGCTGCTGCTAAAGTAAGTTTGGTGAGTTGCTGAGGCACTGTTTACCTGCACAGTACATACATAACCTGCAGAGAAAATACTTCCACCAGGAAATCCAAAACCAGTGACCAACCAACAATCCAAGGTGACTCATAAATCCAATACTGAATCAAATAGATGGTTGGCCTCTGATTTTGGATTCTCCTCATGGAAATATTTTCTCCATATCTACCTCAGTGACTTATAAATCCCAGCAGGGAATTAAAAGATTTGCTGAGAAGGCTGAGAGAAAATGAATATATTTGAAGGTAATTCGATGGAATGTAAAGACCTGTACAGACTAATTGGGCTAAATGTTCTGTTTCCTTGCTGTATGTATTTTATGTAATTCTTTGTACTTATAACACTATTGCCTTCTTGAGAATAATTAAAGATGGGTAATAAATGCTCCCCAGTCAGCAACACCCTTATTCCATGAAAGAACAAATTAAAAAACAGTTTGCCTCTTAAATGCATCAATGCTGTTAAACGAGTCTAGAGAAGTGTTTTTGACTGCTTTTGGCTTTGTGTGTGACAGATATACTCCGCAATCCATTGAGCTGGACCATAAGCTGAAGCCATTCATTCCAGACTTCATTCCTTCAGTGGGTGATATTGATGCCTTTTTGAAGGTTCAGAAATTAAATATTTATATTATCACAATTCAGTTTCCTTTTCTACATTGTTATTTTTCTGAAGTTAATTTTGTTTTTAGTTTGTTATTCAAACACTTGTAATTATTCTTTTTATCTCTTAACAGTGCTGATGAATTACTGTCTGTTCCACATACTGCAGAAACATATCAAACTAGGAAGTGGTCTTGACAACCTAATTCACTGATCCGATATTAGGATGAATAATACTCACATAATACCTTGGTCCAATTAGACACAGCTCAGCATATTACAGCACATTAAACTGTTTACAGATTTCAGCCCCTCCAGCACACCAGCACCTCATAAAAATTAATTTAAAAATGACTTTGAATTCCCATTTGCTGAGTTATTTCCCATGTGACCTGCAGGTACCTCGCCCTGATGGGAAACCTGACAACCTGGGCCTGATCCCATTGGATGAACCTTGTGCGAAGCAGTCTGATCCGACTGTTCTGTCACTGTGGCTGACAGAAAATTCGAAACAGCACAGTATCACGGTAAAGAGCTGGATGTTTAATAGAGGTGATGCAGCTTCTTCTGGGAGCTGGTGCTCTAGTAATATTACTGATTAACTCAAGCACCAAAAGCAGTTCAGTGCTGTCACTAGGAATTCATAGAATGCAATGGCGATTGTGTGAAATGTTTGCGGTGCATCTGCTTAAACTGTGAATAGTATCCAGTCACCTAATTCTAGATTATACTGTAGAGGCATTTCTGGAGAAAGTGCATTGAACTGTAGCATTGACGTATTGTTGATTACAGGCACCTAGGAATTGCAATCTTCCAAAAAAACTATTGATGCTGTGGCTCAGTTAAAAATTTCAAAACTGAATTGATTGACTTTTTTTGTTAGATAAGACTTTTAACAATTAAAGAACAAAGAAAGATATTTGGAGCGAAGATACAGAACAGTCATAATCTAACTGAATAACCTCCTGTTGGTATATGGGACAGATTTGAAAGAATTAATTTCGAGTTGCATGCAAGATGGAGTTTTTCATTTAATGGTGGAGTATGGGGTGCACACGGTGCCAGAATTGGAGGAGCATAGGTATCACAGTGTTGTGGGCTGGACGGTGTTAAAGAGAAAGAGAGAGCTGAAGAAATGGAGGGATTTGAACACATATGGTTCATTTTAAATTTGAGGTACAGATCTGTGACTGAGTGGATGAGGAAAGCAAAATGGAGAAATCTGTCTATGGTTCAAATTCTGGCACAACACCTATAAAAGGCTTCAAAGTACTTTTTGTGGTCAAGTTACTGTTCCTGTCTTGCACAACAGCAATTAAAGGTGAAAAGCCTGGAGAATGCAGAGAAAAATCCGAAAGCTCTTGATAACTGGATGGACAGCATCAGTGAACTGCATCATTCCAAACCACCTGCCAATATTCACTATACCAAGTGAGTGATGTATGTTCCCTTTTGTGCTCCTTCCTGTCTCCAGTGCTAGCTTCATTGCCCTAGATATTCAGGATCCAAACAGCAGCATGGTTGTGTTCAGTTTCCTCCACAGTTGCAATGACGATGAATACTTAGTCATGCTGTGGTACCACGGATGTGGTATCTGAAGCCATCTCTCTGTGCTGCATCTTTGAACGTTTACAGGATATCCTTTCGTGGCTTGGTATGTTTGTCTAACTGATGACTGAGCTGCACTGAGCAGGAAGCTTCCCAAATAGATTTTTCCTAACCCACACTCGATGTTGAATTTTTTGAATTCAGCAGTAAGCTTTTATGCACTTGTCTTCAACACTAAATTAGGGAGAGCATGAGCTCGGGGATCCTTCTCCTGATCACTGTCAGTGGAAAGGGCAAGGGCAGTACATGATGTCAAGGCTTGGTTCAATAGCCATTGATATTCATTGGCTCATCTTGAATATGATTTGGAGATGCCGGTGTTGGACTGGGGTGTACAAAATTAAAAATCTCACAATGCCAGGTTATAGTCCAACAGGTTTAATTGGAAGCACACTAGCTTTCGGAGCGACGCTCCTTCATCAGGTGATCAGAGCCTTGAGAAGAGGGGAATAAACCCTCAGCTTGTAGCTATGGCTTGAAGCAAGTTCCTGTTCTTCCTTTTAGGCCGATGCCTGATATTGAAGCTCTCATGCAAGAATGGCCACCAGAGTTTGAAGAACTGCTAGGAAAGGTTAGTAAGTCTGATTAAGGCTGCAACCGTATGCATTTTATTAGCATTGTGAGCATGAAATATTTCTCTCGGTGACTACATTAAATAACTCCTTTCATCATAGGTGAGCCTGCCTACAGCAGATATCAACTGTGAGCTAACCCAATACATTGACATGATCTGCGGTAAGCACAACTGTTAGCATTAAGTAATCAGCAAGTAAAAAGCTAATAGTACATTGGGTAACTTTGAAACACCTGCCAAACAGTGCATGTCAGAACTCTCTTCCATCTCTGATCAGACCTGGGTGATCATTCAGCCTGAGGAGATGAGCTGCTGTGTTCACTGTACGATCTTCCATTTAAGAAAACTGCTTCTTTCAGTTGAACCATCTCCTCAGGCATAACAGTGGCCATCTCCTCAGCCTCAGCAGCTCAAGGCAAGGGACAGGAACAGATTGACATGTTGTTGACTGTCCAGTAGATAGTGTGTAGGGATCATTCAGGCTCACACTTGGCTGTGATGTTTCCTTCATGCCTCATGTTTCGACCACTAACGTGGCTGGTGAGGAATAGATAGTTTAGAGTCCTGTGGAACTGGCCCTCAGCAGGATCTAGTATCTGACACACAGAAGCAGAAAAAATCTGTATGTTTCAACCATCACCATAGAACTGAGAACAGAAAATGTCATTGTGAAGTTGTGGAAATAACACTAGCCCACTGCACTGTACTATATTGAGCTCAGACCCACATCTTTGCACCAGAACACCAACCAACAATAGAGATCGTCATGACTGTTGTTGGAAAACAAAAATAAAATGTTAAAATGCTGGGAATACTCAACAGGTCTAGCAGTGTCAGTGGTGAGAAAAGTGGAGTTAGCAATTATCATTAACTCTGTTTTGCTGTCCACAGCTGCAGACAGAGATGCTGAATATTTTGTTAATTCTGGGCATACTTATTAATTAAAACCAATCATCAGTGCGATTTCTTTTTCTTTTTGAGAAGATTTGTAGCTCAGGTTGATGTTCAAGTTATAAGTTTGCTCGCTGAGCTGGCAGATTTGTTCTCAGATGTTTTGTCACCATGCTAGGTAACATCATCCTCTGGTGAAGCGCTGGTGTTCTGTCCCAGTTTCTATTTGTGTGTCATGGTCTCTTAAGGTGGGTGATATTTCCAGTTCTTTTTCTCAGATGTTGGTAAATGTAGTCTAAATCAATGTGTTTATGATGGAGTTCCGGTTTGAATGCCAGGCCTCCAGGAATTCCCATGCGTGTCTCTGTTCAGCTTGTCCAAGTATGGATATGTTGTCCCAGTTAAAATGGTGTCCTTCTTCATCTGTGTCTATGGATACCAGTGATAGTTGGTCATATCTTTTGGTGGCTGGTTGGTGCTTGTGTATCCTGGTGGCTAGTTGTTTATCTGTCTGTCCGATGTAATGTTTGTTACAGTCTTGCGAAGTATTCTGTATATGAATTTGTTTTGCTAGTTGTTGATACAGGTTCCTTTAGGTTCATCAGTAGCTGTTTCAGTGTGTTAGTAGGTTTGTGGGCTACCATGATGCCAAGGGGTCGGAGTAGCCTGGCAGTCATCTCCGAGATATCTTTGTTGGGTAATGTGGCTAGAGTCTCTAGGCACGTTGTGTCTACTTTCTGGATTAGAGTGGTTATGGAAAAGCACAGCAGTTCAGGCAGCATCCGAGGGATTTTCCTGCTCCTGGGATGCTACCTGAACTGCTGTGCTTTTCCAGCACCACTCTAATTCAGAATCTAGTTTCCAGCATCTGCTATCATTGTTTTTACCACGTTGTGTCTACTCGTTTGGGCTTGTTGTTTTGGAATTGGCGGACTATGTTTATTGGATCCAGAGTGTGGTGCTGGAAAAGCACAGCCGGTCAGGCAGCATCTGAGGAGCAGGAAAATCAGAATCAAAAGCTTTTGCCTGAAACATTGACTTTGCTGCTCCTCGGATGCTGCCTGACCTGCTGTGCTTTTCCAGCACCACACTCTCCACTCTGATCTCCAGCATCTGCAGTCCTCACTTTCGCCTGTGTTTATTGGGTACCCAATCTGCTTGAATATTCTGTATAGGTATTTTTCTTCTGCTGTTTGTCGTTCCTGGGTGCTGCAGTGTGTCATGGCCCGTTTAAATCATGTCCCGATGCAGCTCCATTTGTGGGTTTTGGGATGATTGCTTCTATAGTTAAGTATCTGGTCTGTATGTTGCTTTCCTGTAGACGCTGGATTGCAGTTCTCCATTAATTGTTCATTCCACTGTGACACCTAGGAAGTGGAGTCTGTTGTTGTTCTCCTCTTCTGTGAAATTTATGCCAGTAAGGATGTTGTTGATGATGATGTAGGTTTCCTCAAATTTTTTCCGTTTTGTGATGACAAAGGTGTCATCCACGTAGCGAACCCAAAGTTTGCATTGAATTTGGTTGGGTTGGCATCATGGTATCCCATAAACCTACCTTTACACTGAAACAGCTACTGATGAATCGAACAACCAGCAAAACAAATGTCATTTACAAAATACCATGCAAGAATTGTAACAAACGCTACATTGGACAAAAAGGGCAGAAAACTAGCCACCAGGATACGAAAGCACCAACTAGCCACCAAAAACTAACCAACTATCAATGGTATCCTTACATACAGATGAAGGACAACTCATCCATCCTAGGACAGGCTAAACAGAGACACCCACCGGAATTCCTAGAGGTCTGACATTCAAACTGGAACTCCATCAATAAACTCATCGATTTGGACCCCATTTACCAACCTCTGAGAAAAAGAACCAGAAATGATATCACTCACCTCAACAGACCAGGGCACACAAATAGAAAGCAGGACAGAACACCAGCGCTTCACCAGAGGCTCACTGATGATATTACCGAACATGGTGACGAAACGTCTGAGTACAAACCTACCAGCTCAGCGAGCAAACTTACAACCTGAGCAATAATCAGTGGTTCTTCATGAGTTCATTAACTAAATCTCTATTGAAACATTCCCTTTAACTGGCTCCAGTCTAGACTGTTAATACTAATATTCTGTATGTCTTTGTTGTTTCAAAACTTCTTATTTTGCCGCTTCCTTCCACAGCAATCCTCGATATTCCTGTATATAAGGACCGCATTCAGTCCCTACATGTGCTTTTCACCCTTTACTCTGAGTTCAAAAATTCACAGGTAAGAGTCATTAGGATAGAGTCTGAAAAATCTGGGTCTCTGTCTCTTCTCTGAGCCAGATTCAGCTAGTAGGCTGTAATCAATGCCTGGTAGATTCTTCTACAAACAGCAATTTTGTAAATGCTCCCACCATCTTTCCTGTTTCTATCTTCAGCAATAGTTGCAATCTGCTGTGGAAGACGCTTATACTAAATGAAGGCAGCAGCTCTGGTTCAGTGGGTGTCACTCTTGCCACAGTGGATTGTGGGTTTAGATTACACTGAGTGAGTGCTGTACTGTTGGAGGGTCAGTACTAAGGGAGTTGTGCTGCAATGTTGGAGGGTCAGTACTGAGGGAGTTGTATGGCACTGTTGGAGGGTCAGTACTGAGGGAGTTGTATGGCACTGTTGGAGAGTCAGTACTGAGGGAGTTGTGCTGCACTGTCGAAGGTCAGTACTGAGGGAGTTGTGCTGCACTGTCGAGGGTCAGTATTGAGGGAGTTGTATGGCACTGTTGGAGAGTCAGTACTGAGGGAGTTGTGCTGTACTGTTGGAGGGTCAGTACTGAGGGAGTTGTGCTGCACTGTCGGAGGTTCAGTACTGAGGGAGTTGTGCTGCACTATCGGAGAGTCAGTACTGAGGGAGATGTACTGCACTATTGGAGAGCCAGTACTGAGGGAGCTGTGCTGCACTGTCAGAGTGTCAGTACTGAGGGAACACTACACTGCTGCCTTTCAAATGAAATATAAAGCAATGGCACATGTAAATGTAAAGATTCATATGGCCACTATTTTAAAGAAAAGGAGGGGAGTTGTCCTGAATGTCCATGGTAACTTGATGACTAAAGAAAATGATGTGGAAATAATTTAATTGCAGCTTGTGCAACTCTATCATGCACAGAGTCCTGCATCTCCTTTGCCACATTGCACCTTCAACAGTATTCAATTAGCTGAAAATTGCTATAGGGCATCATGAGAACATGAAAGGTTCTATAGAAATAGGCTGCACCTGTGGCAATGCAAATTCTGGGTGGAACACAATACACACACAGGTATAATTGAAGTGATGCTTGTACGTTCCCTTTCAGTAACTGTGTTGTATCAGTGCTTTGGCTCTTGAAGACACTGACACTGTTCTACAATGATCACAGTGGCTGTGGCAAACACAATGATGTTAATTCAGCAGAGTTGTAATAAGTAGCTTTTCAACTGCTTCAGCAAGAGCAGTTGAAAATGCCAGAAACTCTGGTGTTGTAAGAAATGTTGAAATTACTAACTCCGTAACTTACTGAAAATAAGTTGGTTATTGGGAATAATGTACATCCAGTATGTGTTAAAGATGCAGCTTTTTTTCTGATTTACACTTTACCTCTGAAAAGGCAATAGTTAGAAACATTTTTTTTCTTTATTTTTGAACTAGGAGTAGGCAGTTCAATCCATTGAGTCTGCTCCACCATTCAGTTAGCTTGTGACTGATATGTTTGTGTTTCAAATTCCACATTCCGAGCTACACCCAGTAACCTTTGATTCCATTGCCTAATGAGAGTAAATCTATCTCCACCTTAAATATCCAATGCACCTGTCTCCTCCTCCTGAGGCAATGTCTTCAAATGTTGCACAGCCCTCTGCGAGAAGATCATTCTTCTCAACTTTGTCCTGAAAGGGCAACCTTATTTCATTTAAAATCAGTGCCGCCTACTTCTATACTCACCCACAAGTGGTAACCTCCCTTACATGTCTACCTTGTCAAGACAGTTCAGGATCTATACCCTGCAATCAAGTCACTCCTCACTCTTCTAAACTCCAGTGGAAACAAACCCAGTCTGTCCAACCTTTCCTCAGAAGGCAACACACTCATTTCAATATCAATCTAGCAAGCCTCATCTGAACCACCTCCAATGCATTTTATATCCTGCCTTAATGCCATGTCTAACTGGAACATAACATTATTCCTTTAATTTTCAATTCCTATTGTATTCCATTAGCTGTCTTTTTGTGATTCCTGAACTAGACCACTCAACACCTCAGACTTCTGCACTCCTCCTCCTCCTTTTAAATAATACTCAGCTTTTTGTTCCTCTTGCCAAAACGATCTTCATATTTTCCCACATTATAGCCCATGCCTTTTGTTATAAATACTTGCAGAAAGCAATCAAAGGTTCTGTTCTCTTTGCAGCATTTCAAAGCTCTCGCAGAAGGGAATAAAGTGAGCAGCTGTGAGGAACCTCCATCCCACAGTGCAGAAGTGGACGCAGTAGCATTCGACTGAGTAGCACCTCTTTAGCAAATTATTCTCTCTGATGGAAAAGTCATAATCTTCCTTTTGTTCTAAATACAAACATTAAGTTGTTTTATTTTTATACTTTCTGTATAGTTTTTCCTAATAAATATTATTCTGTACAATGTCTCTCCTCGTTGGTTATCATGTCTATCATAACTGGACAAATATGTCACAGGGACCTTATACATACTGTTACATCTGTCAGCAGATTTTAGTTGAATGTGTGGTCATCCATCAACTTTGCCATCAGGTATAATTTTTATTTTAAAGTTTCACAGACATAGCAGAAAGGGAGGTAAAGATTCACTATTCAACGTGTTCTTTGCTGTTGTGGTGCGTTATGATCCTAGCTGATAGTAATACCATACAAGTCAGTTCCCAGAATGAAAGCTGGATTGATAAACTGTAAGTTTTATTTTTACAATTTGTTTACCGTGGTGGTCAGTTACCGAACTTATTCACAAGAGGCTGCCACATGTGCTTAAACAAAATAACATCAAAGTTTATCATAAAAGGGGAAAAAATTGCAAACTTTTATAAACTATACAAACTATAATTTTGTTACAGACATCAAGTGAAGATTCAACTGTTTTTTTACACACAACCTTTAGAGGTACTCAAACCACAGTCAGAGGTCATTCTGTCTCCACTTTAAACTTGCTTGTTCCATTTATATGGTTGAACTTGATTTCAAATCTGTGCATTCATTCAATGTTAATGCATGTTGCCTTGAGCCCTTTGAACAAACGGCTAACACAGCTCATTTATTTAATAACATGCATTTCTTAAATTCCTGTTAAGCTGCCCTGCTGCAGTTACAAGCCATCTCTCTCTTGATGAAACACACACACACACAGCCTGGTCTTTGGGTGGTTCTCGCCCAGCCCACATCTCATGAGTTCCATCTCTCTATCACATTTTTTTTCCTATCTACCCTTGTTTCTAATGCACTAAATTACTTGCCTCAAACTCTAAGGCTGTTAAACCTTCATCAAAAATGTATGTATCAACCAACATCAGACACCCTGTTACCACTCAGAAAAAAATTAACATTAAACTAAAATTGAGTTTTTTCCCTTGGTGCACAATATGAAAATACAAATCAAACATAAAGCTGTACATGTTTTGTCCAATTTAGAACCCAAACAATAACATGTCATGAATCTTCATTGCAGATACAAATCCAATCCTTCTCTATAAATGTTTCATCAAAGCTCATTTAGGAAAAACAGTCTGAGAATTTTGTCTCTGACCCTTGAAGGTGATCAAACAAGTTTTAGGGGCTTCAGTGACTTGAAGACAACCTCGAGAGACCCAGGTACCTTCTATGTTTAGTTATTCTTGAAAACATGTCCAGCTCCTTTCTGAGTTCCCAATGAAACTGCTTTGATTGCACATAACTGCAATACATTCTCACAGCTCTACTGAAAAGGAGCGGCTCTTAGCATCTAAACATAATTCAGTGCTTGTATAACTAATAATCATATCCACTGTTCTCCCTGACCTATGATGGTCATAGAGTCATAGAGATGTACAGCACGGAAACAGACCCTTCGTTACAACCAGTCCATGCCGACCAGATAACCCAATTCAATCTATTCCCACCTGCCAGCACCTGGACCATATCCTTCCAAACCCTTCCTATTCATATACCCATCCAGGTGCTTTTTAAATGTTGCAATTCAACCAGCTTCCTCTGGCAGCTCATTCCATACACACACGACCCTTTTTGTTATTTCTAAAATCTCAATCAAAGCCACTGAAAGACTACACTTTGAAAGTTCCCCCTTAGGTCTCTTTTCTACCTTTCCCCTCTCACCTAAACCTATGCCCTCTAATTCCGGACTCCCCCACCCCAAGGAAGTGACTTTGTCTATTTATCCTATGATTTTACCCCTCGTGATTTTATAAACCTTTATAAGGTCACCCCTCAGCCTCTGCGCTCTGGGGAAAACAGGCCCAGTCTGTTCAGCCTCCCCTATAGCTCAAATCCTCCAATCCTGGCAACATCCTTGTAAATCTTTTGTGAACCTTCTCAAGCTTCAGAACATCCTTCCTATAGGAAGGAGACCAGAATTGCACGCAATATTCCAACAGTAGCCTAACCAATGTCCTGTACAGCTACAACATGACCTCCCAACTTCTGTACTCAATGCTTTGACCAATAAAGGAAAGCATACGAAACGCCGCCTTCACTATCCTATCTACTTGCAACTCCACTTTCAAGGAGCTATGAACCTGCACTCCAAGGTCTCTTTGTTCAGCAACACTCCCGAGGACCTTACCATTAATTGTATAAATCCTGCTAAGATTTCCCTTCCCAAAATGCAGCACCTTGCATTTATCTAAATTAAACTCCATCTGCCACTTCTCAACCCAATGGCCCATCTGAGCAAGATCCTGTTGTAATCTGAGGTAACCTTTTTCGCTGTACACTACACCTCCAATTTTGGTGTCATCTGCAAACTTACTAGCTATACCTCTTATGTGCACATCCACATCATTTATATAAATGGTGGTGTTGTGGGTAAATACCACAAGCTATCTTTAATTCAGTTACTTATTAAGAAATCTCTCAATCAAGTACTGAAATAATGGTTTTAACTTTATTAGATGTAGCAACCAAGTAAGACCCCTCAACTGAGTAAGTTAAGCCTCACAACCCAGCTTGGCTATTACCCAGTTAATGATGGAATTTAGATATGATTTCAACCAGCAGTGTTTGTCTCTGATGTCCAGATTTTGATCGAAGTGCAGTGTTGTTTTCAAAGTTCTGCTGAAGAGTAGTTCTGATGTTAAAGTCTTATATGGTTTCTTCATCCTTCAGGTCTGTGGGATCACATTATTTTTGATCTTTTAGATTAATTTGGATGAAAGATTGACTACTCTGGAACCATTAAGTCTGCAGCTTGCTGCCTTATCAGTAGTTTCTCTGTTTCTAGTTATATTTGGCATTGACTGTCTGTTTGAAGACACAACTCTCCTGTGATTAACTCCTTAAATTCTTCAGTAGGGCAATCATTTGTCGTTGTGGCATAAAGCAGCCAGTTATCAAGTGATGTCAAAACAGTTTTGTTGATGTAATTTTGACTCCTCCCAGATGTGGCTGATTGCTTTCACTTACTGTATAAGTTTATCAGTATCCCTTAATAGTTTATTCCAGTCAGAGTTATTGCTGCTTCTTTCAATCCAAGAACCATTATTCATGTCCTGAAGTTTACACTGCCACAGAAGTCTGATTAAACTGATTCTTTTTGTTATTTCTAAAATCTTAATCAAAGCCACTGAAAGATTACACTTTGAAAGGCTACTCCTTCAGAAGTATTTTACAAATCCTTTATATCCCTCACCTTTATATTAAATGCACTTTGAGGTTTTGTGCAAAGTCAAAACATTTGTTATTCGTCATTTAATTATCCCATTTATATACAAACACACTGTTCCTTTTTACAATAACCTTACAACAGCTTTCAAGATTTATGCATTATAATTCCCAGGTCATTTTCCCATTCAGTAAACTCGAATACATAACCTGCATGATATACACATGCTTTACGTTACAGGATATTGTTGCATCATGCTGTGTTTCCTATACAGTATTGAAAACGATCTGCCAGCCACCAACCCGTTCTCCCATTGTAATTGCCTTCACTCCCAGTACTGTACTTGAATATTGGTATTGTTTGTAAGTCCTCAGTTAGTTGCTTAGTACAGGTTTCCAAATTGGAGATGGTCTTGAAGAACGATGGCGTACAACACAGACCCCATAAATGAACAACCCTTTGCTGTACTGCTATCATTAATACCTGACTGCTCACATAATTTATCAGAATACATCCAATATCTTCTAAAACCCACAATTTGCTCACCAATCCTACATGCTGCAACTTTCCTCTCAGCTTTTCATATATCACTTTTTAAAAGTCTATATTGAGAATGTTAGCGATGCCTCTGACATCCACTGACTGGTTCCCAAAGCTCTCCCTCACTTTCCATTGGGATTTTTGATTCCAATGAGATTAATTAATACATTGAGTTTAATTAACGTAAACTAATTGTTATAAGAGATTAACAGCCTTAATGAGATCACAGGCCCTCTATTCATGATACTTAATCATTTTCTGTTTATTAACATGTACTTAGTTCTATGTAGGTAGTAGCTAACATATTAGACAACATTGTCTTTGATAATTCACAGCATCTTCATATTGTTACAAAGACTATTTTAATATTGCTTGGAGGACTTGAGTTTTGAAGGATTGAGGGGAAACCTAATTATTTCAAGTTCCATGGAAATTCCTGAGCTGCTGCTTTGAGATTATTGAATATTCCCGGCAGATGTTGAAGATTTATTTAAAAATAGGGCTCCTTGTGAATCACATGACTGATAACTGCTTGTTTCGCTGTTGACTTCTGCTGGTGCTGTTCTTGATCAATGACTGACTTGAAGATGATCTTGGTTTATTTGGCTGAATTGGAGGAAAGCTTATTAAGAATAAGCCACCCAGATCTCATCCATTTCTGAAAAGGAAACCCCTTAGTTGAGTTCAGGGTAGAACCCTATTTGTTCTTTTGAAAGTGTGCTTAAGGAACATCTCAAGATTGTATTTCCTGAGCAAACTGTTTCTGCTAAGCTTCAGAGACATGTGGTCAAGTTACTAATCACACATACATGTGCAAGAACACCAGAGCAACAGACTCTAGAGCAGTCTACGGTCTATCCTTTTCCTTTCAAGGATAACCCATTAGCCAAAGTCATTTCTTTTTTTCAGAAAGCCAATCACTGCAGGGAATTGTTTCTTTCTGTTTTTGAAGACTGTGTGTGTGTGTGTTTTGGGGATGTTAAGAGAGACAAATATTTATGCTTCTATATTACTCACTGTCTTAATCAATTATTCATACAGGGTTTGTTTTGATAATAAACAAATAATTGTGTATAGTAAGAAGCTTGGTTGATAGGTCATGTTGTTTGAAACCTGATATAGTCAAGGCTTTTAATTAACCACCTTGGTAACTGAAAAAAGTATTTTTATTTCATTTTGACCTGTGAACCAGGATAACAGTGCACTCCCCCAATGTATGGTTGAATCCATTTGGGTGGAGATCAGGAATTGTAAGGGGAAGAACTCACTGGTGGGAGTAGTCTATAGGCCACCCAATAATAACATTAGAGTGGCACAGGCGATCAATCAAGAAATATTTGAAGTATGCATGTAATAATGGAACGGCAGTAGTCGTGGGGAACTTTAACATCCACGTTGATTGGCCGAATCAAGTCAGTAAATGTGGTCTTGAAGAGGAGTTCATAGAACTCATCTGTGATAACTTTCTTGAACAGCGTGTTACTGGACCTACAAGGGAGCATGCAATCTTAGATCTGGTCCTGTGTAATCAGACAGGTAAAATTAATGATCTTGTAGTTAAGGATCCTCTCAGAAAGAGTGTGACCAAAGTTTGGATACAAATGGAGGGTGAAATATTATCATCGAAAACCAGGCTGTTGTGCTAAAACAAGGGAGACTATAATGGGATGAGGAAGGAGTTGGCTAAATTAGACTGGGAACACAAGTTATGTGGTGGAACAGTTAAGGACTTTCACAGTGCTCAAGGAAAGTATATTCCAGACAAAAACAAGGATAGCAAGGGTAACCAAGGTAATAAAGGAAGGCGTCCAATGAACAGCTCAGGCTTATGAAGTAGCCAAGAGTAGTGAGAAACAGGAAAATTGTGAAAACTTTAAAAAGCAACGAAGAACCACGAAGCAAGCAATAAATAAAAGAAAGATAGATTATGAATGCAAACTAACACAGAATATAAACACAGGTAGGGAAAGTGTTTATAAATATATAAACCAGAAAAGGGTGCCTAAAGTAGATTTTTTATTAGATTTGATTCTCTACAGTGCCAAAACACGCCCTTCGGCCCAACAAGTCCACACTGAACCTGTGAAGAGTAACCCCGCCAGACCCACTCACCTACGCACTACTAATGCACCTATCATTATGGGCAATTTAGCATGGCCAATTCACCTGACGCACACCTCTTTGGATGTAGGTCCCTTGCAAGATGAGAAAGGGGAATAAATATTGGGTAATGCTGAAACGGCTGAGGCCTTGAATAACTATTTTGTGTCAGTCTTCATAGTGGAAAAAGTGTCTAACATGCCAAAGAATGATGGTAAGGATATGATGGGAGGTGAGGACCTCAATTCAATTGTTATCACGAAAGGGGAAATGTTCAGCAAATTTGAGGTTGAAACTTTATTGCTGGAACAGCACAGCAGGTCAGGCAGCATCCAGGGAACAGGAGATTCGACGTTTCGGGCACAGGCCCTTCTTCAGGAATGAAGTAGATTTTTTATTAGATTTGATTCTCTACAGTGCCGAAACACGCCCTTCGGCCCAACAAGTCCACACTGAAGAAGGGCCTGTGCCCGAAACGTCGAATCTCCTGTTCCCTGGATGCTGCCTGACCTGCTGTGCTGTTCCAGCAATAAAGTTTCAACTTTGATCTCCAGCATCTGCAGACCTCACTTTCTCCTAGCAAATTTGAGGGGCTAACTTGTTAAGTCCCCTGGTCCTGATGGAATGCATCTCAGGGTACTGAAAGAAATGGCGGAAGTTATAGTGGATGCGCTGGTGTTAATTTACCAAATTCACTGGACTCCGGGTAAGAAGACAGCGAATGTAACGTCACTGTTTAAAAAAAATGGTGTAGGCAAAAGGCAGGTAACTATAGGCCAGTTGGCTTAGCATCTGTAGTCAGAAAAATGCTGGAGGCTATCATTAAAGAAGAAATAGACATCTGGATGGAAAGGTTTCCATCAGGCCGATGCAGCATGGATTCAGGAAGGGAAGGTCGTGTTTGACAAACCTACTGGAGTTCTTTGAGGATGTAACAAGCGCGGTGGGTGGAGGGGAACAGGTGGATATTATATACTTGGATTTCCAGAAGGCGTTTGATAAGGTGCTGCATAAAAGACTCATCCATAACATAAGAATTCTGGATTAGTGGTGCTGGAAAAGCACAGCAGTTCAGGCAGCATCCGAGGAGCAGTAAAATTGCTGTGCTTTTCCTGCACCACTAATCCAGAATCTGGTTTCCAGCATCTGCAGTCATTGTTTTTATCCATAAGATAAGAATGCATGGAGTTGTGAGGAATGTACTAGTATGGATAGAAGACTGGTTAACCAGTAGAAAGCAGAGGGTTGGGATAAATGGGTGTTTCTCTGGTTGGAGATAAGTGGTGAGCGGAGTGCCGCAGGGGTCAGTGTTGGGCCCGCAACTGTTCATGATATACATTAACGATTTGGGAGAGGAGACCGAGTATAACATATCCAAGTTTGCTGATAACACTAAATTCAGTGGAAAGGCAAACTGTGCAGTGGGTGTGGAGGGTCTGCAGAGAGATTTAGATAGATTAAGTGAGTGGGAAAGGTCTGGTAGATGGAGTACAATGTTGGTAAATGTAAGGTTATCCACTTTGGAAGTGACAATAGTAAGTCAGTATTATTTAAATTGCTGTGCAGAGTGACTTAGGAGTGCTTGTACATGAATCGCTAAAAGTTGATTTGCAGGTGCAACAAGTAATCAGGAAGGCAAATGGAATATTGGCTTTCATTGCTAGTGGAATTGAATTTAAGAGCAGGGAGGTTCTGCTGCAAGGTGTTGGTGAGGCCGAACCTGGAACATCGTGCGCAGTTCTGATCTCCTTACTTGAGGAAAGATATTACAGGCTTTGGAGGCAATGCAGAGGAGGTTCACCAGAATGATTCTGGAAGTGAGTGGGTTACCCTATGAGGAGAGGTGTGCCACCTGGGACTGTACTCGCTCGACTTTGGAACAATGAGAGGGGATCTTATAGAAACATGTAAACTTATAGAAAGGATAGATAAGATAAAGGCAGGCAAGTTGTTTCTGCTGGTGGGTGAGACTAGGACTAGGGGACATGGCCTCAAGATTAGGGGAAGCAGATTTAGGTCAGAGATGAGGAGGAACTGCTTTTCGCAGAGTGTAATGAATCTCTGGAATTCTCTTCCCAAGGAAGCAGTAGAGAAAACGTCATTACATCTATTCAAGACAAGGTTGGATGAATTTTTGCACAGTAGGGAAATTAAGAATTATGAGGATAATGCAGGTGGGAGGAGCTGAGATGATGGATAGATCAGCCATGATCTTAATGAATGGTGGAGCAGGCTCGACGGGCCAAATGGCCGACTCCTGCCTCTATTACTATGAAACTACGGGATAAAATACTTTCAAAGCCAGTTTGTTAAAAGGACAAAATATGTGAGGGTCAGGGAAAAAACACATTGGCCAAACAGTTATCCCCCAAAGCTTGTTTGGTGGAAAGAAAGTGAGAGCATTAAGCACAATAATTCATTTGTTTTGAACACTGCCAGAGCAGGGCTGTTGGCATTGTCTAGCCTCCCTTTGTGTATGTTTCAATGTTATTTACTAGTTAAGCATAAATGAATAATGATAAAGCTCGGGTTCTAAGGTCTAAGCAAATGCCTCCATTTTGCTCTCATATTAATGAAAGGAAACCACAGGAATAAACAGGATCTCACCTTGCACCAGAAATACAAGATGATGCAATCACTGTCTCCAACCCTCAACTTGTAGCTACAGTTATGTGAAAACTGACATTCATGTAGAAAGAAATGATAGAGAAAATTGGAAGATATATTTCCAATCCACTTCATCTTGCAGAAACAGAAGAATGTTTGCGGTACATTGAGTTATTGGAAGTTAAAAGTGTCCTATCAGCCTGACCTATCAGTCAGCATGCAACATATGACACCACCAGGCTAGAAGGTTCATGAAAAGAGAACAAGATCAACTAATGACTTATCTTAACCAGTCACTGGTCAGTTAATCACAGAGCTGATAATCAGTCTTCACCACACTGAGGCTGAAAGCTTGCTGATGTAGGCAAACATCTTGCTAATTATTGGGCAGCTTGAAGACCTTCGTTGCATTGTGGTTTCATCTTATTTGCATCTCCATTTCAGCAATACTTAAAGGAACAGACAAATTGAAAACCCTACAAACGGTTTGATGAAGAAGATAATACACAGCATAAAAATCTTTCTTCGTGCTACTTTACGATAGAATGACTTCTCTGGGTCAATGTATTACGAACTTAGGTGTGGTTACATTTGTACCATCCTGAAACGTTGACTCAATGCTATTTTGAATTCTCTACATTAGACCAGGGGCATGTTTCTGAAATCACAGAAACCATGCTGTACTCCCGAAGATATTTAACTTCATTCATAATCCTGCTCCTTGGGCAGCTACAAGGAGGTAAGTCTAGAACATAGAACATAGAAGTTACATTTGTACCATCCTGAAACGTTGACTCAATGCTATTTTGAATTCTCTACATTAGACCAGGGGCATGTTTCTGAAATCACAGAAACCATGCTGTACTCCCGAAGATATTTAACTTCATTCATAATCCTGCTCCTTGGGCAGCTACAAGGAGGTAAGTCTAGAACATAGAACATAGAACATAGAAGAATACAGCGCAGTACAGGCCCTTCGGCCCTCGATGTTGCGCCGATCTAAGCCCACCTAACCTACACTAGCCCACTATCCTCCATATGCCTATCCAATGCCCGCTTAAATGCCCATAATGAGGGAGAGTCCACCACTGCTACTGGCAGGGCATTCCATGAACTCACGACACGCTGAGTAAAGAACCTACCCCTAACATCTGCCCTATACCTACCCCCCCTTAATTTAAAGCTATGCCCCCTCATAATAGCTGACTCCATACG
>NC_057745.1:37396404-37430901 GCF_004010195.1 Chiloscyllium plagiosum
AACAGCCAATCCTGTCCCTGTTTTACCCATGTCTCCGTAATAGCCACAACATCGAAGTCCCAGGTACCAACCCATGCTGCAAGTTCACCTACCTTATTTCGTATACTTCTTGCATTGAAGTATACACACTTCAAATCACTTTCCTGTTTACAGGCACCCTCCTTTGAGATTGATGCCATGTTCCTAACCTCCCTACACTCCAGGTTCTGCACCCTAAAGCTACAGTCTGGGTTCCCATGCCCCTGCAGAGTTAGTTTAAACCCCCCCAAGAGCACTAGCAAACCTCCCACTAAGGATACTGGTGCCCCTCAGGTTCAGGTGTAGACCATCCTGTTTATAGAGGTCCCATCTTCCCCAGAAAGACCCCCAGTTATCCAAATACCGGAATCCCTCCCTCCTGCACCATCCCTGTAGCCACGCATTTAACTGTTCTCTCTCCCTATTCCTCGACTCTCTATCATGTGGCACGGGTAACAAACCAGAGACAACAACTCCTGTTCGTTCAACTCTGAGCTTCCAACCTAGCTCCCTGAAAGCCTGCCTAACATCCTCAGCGCTCCTCCTACCTATGTCATTGGTGCCAAAATACTGCATTCCAAAGCCTCGTTCAAGTCGATCATTCTCTATCTTGTTCAGTAATAAATTACAGCAAGGGGTATAGGGGTAAGTCTTGAAGCCTATAAAGAATATCACCAAATCAGTTTCAAATCCTTCTCTTTTGCCAAGTGATAAAATTTCAAGGTAAGTTAGAGGGTTAGCAGTGGAAATAACATTTTTCTCGCCAAGATCAACTGAGCTGTGAAATATGTTAGCAGTGAAGAATATTAATATGTACGATGGAAATGAGGACAGATGCAATTGCGACATCAAAATACCTGAAGAGGGAAAAGAAAGAGGACTTGTATGACAAATTGTTGTTGTCTGGAATGCTCTGGCTGACATTATGGTAAAAACAGATTCAGTAATAACTTCCTAAAGGGAACTCACTTAACTACTTGAAAAGGAAAAACAATTCAGGGCTTTTGGGAGAGAGCTGGAGTAGACCTAATTAGGTAGATCTTTTAAAAGGTCGACAGAGACACAATGGGCTAAATAGTCTCCTTCTGAGGTGTAAATTAAGATGTTCTTTTCACTGTTTTAAATTAAAAGTCAACCACATTGCTGTGAGTCTGGAATCGCATGTCGACTTGACCAGGCAGGTACAGAATTCCTTTCCTAAAGGACATTTAGATTAGATTCCCTACAGTATGGAAATAGGCCCTTCAGCCCAACAAGCCCACACCGACTCTCCGAAGAGTAACCCACCCAGACCCATTCCCCTACCCTATATTGACCCCTGGCTAATGTTCCTGACACTATGGGCAATTTAGCATGGCCAATTCATCCTAACCTGCATATCTTTGGAATGTGGGAGGAAACCAGAGCACCCGGAGGAAACCCACGCAGACGTTTGTAAACCAGGAGGGATTTTCTGACAACTGACAATGGTTACATAGTTGCCATTGAAATCAAGAATTCAAACTCTTATCTCCTGAACATGCATTCAGGGTTCTGGATTACAACTCCAGTGACATTACCTCGACCTCACTAACTTCCCAACTGCCCTTCCTGGGGAAAACATGCCAGGTATGTTGGTGCTATTCAAGCAAAGAAGGCTTTGGCTGGCTTAGTTATCTGAGCAGGATACAAGTTGAGGATATAATATTCAGGGTAACTTGTGGGCCAGCCAGTGACCAAAGGTCCAATTCAAGGATGTTGACAAAAGACACAGGAAAACCCTCAACATCAATCAGAATAGGTGGGAAGGCCCAGCTTATAATTGTTGCAAATGAGGATACCAGCTCTGGGCAGGAATTTGCCACCATAAAGATTTTTCAAAGAAGCCGCGGTGTCAGGAGAGACACCATCAGCAAGGGACAATCTCATATTTTGCACTTACAGCAGACTTTGCCTTTCTAAAATCAGTTTGTCCAGCCATCAAAGGAAATGCAACAGTCAACCTCATGTCAACTCGCCATCGCTTGAGCCTCCATTCTCATCATCCTTTGCATACTGTGCTGCAAAACTGCTCCACTCTTCGCAATGCTGCAGGCCTGTATTCCTGGCTAGGAAACAATATCTTTGCATTTGAATAGCATCTTTGACAAGTAAAAAAAAACCAAAAGTGCTTATGAACAGAAAACCATTTAGCCTTTTGAACCTGTTCTGCACCATTCATTGGGTTCATTGTTGTTCCACACAGCTCCCTTGGTCCCACATACTTAATAATTTTGTTTAACAGAATTGCAAATAAACAAAACTGCAATAAACACATTGAAAAAAAGCTTTCATTGCTTTGCTGATGAACTGAACCTCTTTCGGAGTAAAATCCAAACATGGGCGGCATGGTGACTCAGTGGTTAGTCTCACAGCGCTAGGGATGTGGTTCAACTCCAGCCTCTCATGACTGTCTGTGTGGAGTTTCCACGTTCTCCCTGTGTCCTCATGAGTTTCCTCCCACAGTCCAAAGATATGCAGGTCAAGTGATCAGCCATGCTAAATTGCCCATATTGTCCAGGGATGTGCACACTAGGTGGATTAGCAAAGGAAATGCAGGGTTACATGGATAGTGAAGGGGATGGATCTGGGTGAGTTGCTCTTTGGAGGAATTTGATGGGCTGAATGGCCTGCTTCCACACTGGAGGGATTCTATATATAAACAGATACAATTAGGGTCCTGAATTCTTTGCTTTTCCAGCCTACAATATATTCCCTGGATGGGTAACTGGGAATGGGATGTCTCAGTTGGAATGAAATTGCACACCATGTTAACCAGAACTGTGACTCCTGGTAAATTTCTCATGAGCTGTCCTGTGGGTTCCTGCACCCATCACACAAATGGACAAAACTAAACCATTCCCTGAGGTGAGAGGCTGGGATCCAGAGCCATCACATCACCCAGGCCCCGAAGCAACCAGCTTTCTGTTATTTAACATGTTTATTTTCTTTCTAGTGACACATACAACACAAGTGACCGGATTCCTGCATCGATCTGTCTGTCTTACAGTGGAGAATAAGATGGAGTCAACCTCTGTGCAAACCATCCAATGGCAGAGAGGGAATAAGTTAATCATCGAATATGCAGTCAATGAGACAGAAAAGCCTGTGACCATCTTTCCCATGTACAAGGGGCGTATAACATACATTGCAAAGAATAACTCATTACTCATTCACCAACGGAGCCTCCAGGATGAAGGTGACTACAGGGATAACCATTACATCTCCATCAGGGCTGGAAAAGGTGTCAATCATCAACCTGAGAGTGCTGGGTCAGTTGTTCACAAGTTTGTAAGTAATTTTGTTTAAAGGTGAGGGATGTCTGGGAGCATCAACATTGACAATCCCAGATAAAATACCACATTGAATCTCATTTATCTTTGGAATAAGAACGTGAGCCAGGCAGCCTCTCAGGAAGTGGTTAGTTTTGAGGCACCCTTTTGCTGTGCACTTTGAGCTGTGAAATCTGTGTTTAAACAAAATATTTTCTTAGAATGCTGCTGGTGTGGTGAAAGGGGAGCTGCTCAGTTTAAGAGCATCTCTCAGGTGTGAGCACGCAGTGATGGGATTGGGAACTAGATCTTTGACTCTCAGTCTGCAGGTAGAGTCGGGGAAAGGAAAGGGACGAGTGGTACTGAGGCTAATGGCAATGCTGCCAAATCTATCAGCTGAAACTTGTGCTTTAGTGTCTCAAACATACTGCCTTTTTCAAGGTGCCTTTGGCTTTCTCTCACATGGAACTGTGTTTGCTTAGTTCCAGTTTCAGAGCCCAGCATTACAATGTGGGTACAGGACTTTCCGTACTTGAAGCTGACCATGAACTGTTCATTCGAGAATGGTTCCAACCCCCAACTTTCCTGGATGGAAGACAATGCCAGTCTCCTGTTTGAGCCACGGTTCCAGCTGTCTGCTGACCTCCGCAGTTTAGTTGTCATCAACCTAACCAGCTCAGATTGTGGAGTTTATATTTGCACCATTCAAAACCATGTGAACAGGGTCCAGACCCAGCAGCTCATTGCAGGTGAGGAGAAAGAGATTTGCATTTTTCCTGGACAGCCCCAAGCACAAACAGCTGATGGAAGTGCAACACTGTTGTCATGTGGAAACAGCAGCCATATTGACTTCCAAAAACTGTATAGTCATACTGAGCAGATTATGTGTTTAATGGTTGGTGGATGAACGTTGACCAGAACACTTGGGAGGACTCTACGCTCCCTCTAAAGAGTAGGTGGAATCTGTCATTCTCTCTCCTGGCAGGGTAGATTGGACAGGACACAGAAAACAGCCTCAGTGCACCTCCCCGAGTTACTATCCTGGCAGCATCAGCCAGGTTAGAACATCACTGCTCTGGCAAACTCTTTCCAAAAAAGAGCGACATAAACTCTCTGCCAGATCATTACTTAATCTCAGCTGAGGTTTTCGTTGAGGTTGTTTACCTCGTCTGGGCATGGGAAAAAAACTCCCTCCAACTGTGGAATATCAAAAGTGTCTCCACCTACGTTGGAGCTCACGGTGGGTTCAGTGATAACAGTCCCCAGGCCAACCCCTCTGTCACGGCACTTTCAGCAGAAAGGGGAATGAATTAAACAACAGACAAAGGAAGGTGGCTGCTGCAGTTTGTGAAGTGAGATGCACGGTGGGCAGCACAGTGGTTAGCACTGCTGCCTCACAGCGCCAGAGACCCGGGTTCAATTCCCGCCTCAGGCGACTGACTGTGTGGAGTTTGCACATTCTCCCCGTGTCTGTGTGGGTTTCCTCCGGGTGCTCCGGTTTCCTCCCACAGTCCAAAGATGTGCAGGTCAGGTGAATTAGCCATGCAAAATTGTCCGTAGTGTAAGCTAAGGGGTAAATGTAGGGGTATGGGTGGGTTGCGCTTCAGCGTGGACTTGTTGGGCCGAAGGGCCTGTTTCCAAACTGTAATATAATTTAATCTTTCTGAGATCTGATTGTATTTAATTTGTTTCTTCTTTCTCAAGGTGACCAGTTCCAGGCCTGTTTGCAACTCCTCAGTCAGGGGAAATATTTAGCTGTTGTCCTCTGCATCTTGCTTGTGTTCAGCTCCATCGTGACTATCATTGTGATCAAACTCCACAGAAAGAGGCAACGGGGTGATGTTCTCAATGCACCTGCAAAGAATGCCAAGGGCAGCACAGAAACAACTGGGAGAGGGGAGGTCTCAGTCCCAGGCAGGCCACAGGAATCCACTGCCTGGATTGGAGAGGAGGGTGGCTCACCCACACACTTCAGTTTGAGTCGCACTGTGCGGGTTCTGGGCACTCTATAAACGGGGGCGAGTAAGGGTTTATGAGTCTCCAGGGGCATTCTCCAAGGGGAAGCTGCTCATTTCCGTGCGGGAAAACAGGGCAAGGATTTGGAAATGAAATTACTGAGAAATGCTGTACTGAGAAAAGCAATCCATGTTTTAGCCTGAGGGTGATCTCACATGGCGTTGAGTCATAGAGTCATCTAGCACGGAAACAGACCCTTCGATCCAACCAGTCCATGCTGACCAAGGTTCCCAAACTAAACTAGTCCCACTTGCCTGCACTTGCCCCATATCCCTCCAAACATTTCTCATTCATGTACTCACCTAAATGTCTTTTAAACTTACAACTGTACCCGCATCCACCACTTCCACTGAAAGTTCAATCCATACACAAACCACTCTCTGTGTAAAAGTATTGCCAACCATGTCTTTTTAAAATCTTTTTCCTCTCACCTTAAAAATATGCCCCCTTCCCACCCTCGGGAAAAGACACCTACATTCACCTTATGATTTTATAAACCTCTGTAAGGTCACCCCTCAGCCTCCTACGCTCCAGGGAAAAATGTCCTTGCCTATCCAGCCTTCCTTATAACTCAAAGCCTCCACATCTGGCAACTTCCTGGTAAATCTCTTCTGAACCCTCTCTAGTTTAATAATATTCTTCCTATAATAGGTTTAGAAATTGTGTCAGAACATACACATTACTCAGCTTCTTTTCATACTCAGTGCCTTTATTTGAATGTTTATTATGAATTCCTAAGTCATTATTTATAATAGAATTTGTCTATGTAGACTGTCATGATTACCACACTATCAGCAGGAACATTCCAATAAGTTTACTGGGAGTCAGCAATAATGACATTGTGACATGTTTACTTTATGAATGTATACATGGGAATTTATAATGACAGAAGTTGACAGGAATTTTGCTTTTATGTGACAGTATGTTAACATATTAGGTTCTGAAAAATACACTGCCTGGAACTGATTCCCTGAAGTCTGTTGAACTGATTTGTTTTTGTCATAAAGAAATCTGCTCCAACCCATCGTACAGTGCAGCCCCTTTTCAGGAGAAACGACATTGTCAGGGTCAGTCCTTGGAGAGAGGGAGAGGGAAAGTCTGCATCAGTGAGGACAGGTTGGAGAATGTGAAAAGGAACATTGTTTTGGAATGTTTTATTTTAGCTTTACCCTCTTCCCATTTATAATGCCAAATGAAAATCTACTGCAATCTGTTCCCCTCTTTTGGCACAAGTTGCCTGTCCAACAATCTGTCTGCAGGAGCTGGTGGTTGGATGTGAGGCAGGAGGGAGGGATGAGAGGTTCAGGGCCTTTACATATCGCCCTCTGCAAATTCAGGACACCAGCAAGCCACCAAAGATCAGAGAGAGAGACCAGAGACCACAAAGGTTACTGACCCTGCCTTGGTGAGGTGTGGGGGTTTGGGGGTGGGGAGGTGCTGACCCTGCCTTGGTGAGGTGTGGGGGTTTGGGGATGGGCTGCTGCTGACTCACAAGGGCAGGCTGCACACTCCTGGCAGGGTTTCAGCTCAGGTTATCTGAACCCCGGTTATCTGAGCCTCGATTATCTGAGCCCGAATTATCTGAATCCCGGTTATCTGAGCCCGAATTATCTGAACCCTGGTTATCTGAGCCCCGGTTATCTGAGCCCGGGTTATCTGAGCCCCGGTTATCTGAGCCCCGGTTATCTGAGCCCGGGTTATCTGAGCCAGGGTTATCTGAGCCAGGGTTAGCCCGGGTTATCTGAGCCAGGGTTATCTGAGCCAGGGTTATCTGAGCCCGGGTTATCTGAGCCCAGGTTATCTGAGCCCCGGTTATCTGAGCCCGGGTTATCTGAGCCAGGGTTATCTGAGCCAGGGTTATCTGAGCCCGGGTTATCTGAGTCCGGGTTATCTGAGCCTGGGTTATCTGAGCCAGGGTTATCTGAGCCAGGGTTTTCTGAGCCTGGGTTATCTGAGTCCGGGTTATCTGAGCCCCGGTTATCTGAGCCCAGGTTATCTGAGCCCGGGTTATCTGAGCCCGGGTTATCTGAGCCAGGGTTATCTGAGCCCGGGTTATCTGAGCCCGGGTCATCTGAGCCCTGGTTATCTGAGCCCGGGTTATCTGAGCCCGGGTCATCTGAGCCCTGGTTATCTGAGCCCGGGTTATCTGAGGGGGGTTACCTGAGTCCCGGTTATCTGAGTCCGGGTTATCTGAGCCCGGGTTATCTGAGCCAGGGTTATCTGAGCCAGGGTTATCTGAGCCCAGGTCATCTGAGCCCTGGTTATCTGAGCCCGGGTTATCTGTGCTCGAGTTACCTGAGCCCTGGTTATCTGAGTCGGGTTATCTGAGCCCGGGTTATCTGAGCCCGGGTTATCTGAGCCCGGGTTATCTGAGCCAGGGTTATCTGAGCCCGGGTCATCTGAGCCTCGGGTTATCTGAGCCCGGGTCATCTGAGCCCTGGTTATCTGAGCTCGGGTTACCTGAGCCTCGGTTATCTGAGTCGGGTTATCTGAGCCCGGGTTATCTGAGCTCGGGTTACCTGAGCCCCGGTTATCTGAGTCCGGGTTATCTGAGTCCGGGTTATCTGAGCCTCGGTTATCTGAGCCTCGGTTATCTGAGATTTTGGTCCAGATCAGGATAACAATATGACAAGTCTTTCTGTAAAATGTGTGACTGGCAGTCATGTCTGAGATAGTGGGGATGTGATGTTGCCAGAGTGGAATAAGCAGTAGACAAGCAGGAGGCTGGAAGAACTGCTGCCTCACAGTGCTCGGGACCTGGGTTCGATTCCAGACACAGATGACTGTCTCTGTGGAGTTTACACATTTCTCTCCATTTCTGTGTCGGTTTTCTCCAGGTGCTCCGGTTTCCTCCCACAGTTCAAAGATGTGTAGGTTGGGTGATTTGGCCATGCTAAATTGCCCATTGTGTTCAGGGATGTGTCGGTTAGGTCCGTTAGGGTTAATGTAAAGCAATAGGGTAGGGGAATGGGTCTGGGTGGGATATTGTTTGGAGGGTCGGTGTGGACTTGTTGGGCTTAATGGCCTGTTTCTACACTGTAGGGAATCTATGTTCTATGTAACATAGCAAGCCAGGCAGCATCAGGAGGTGGAGAAGTCAACTTTTCGGGTGTAAACCTTCCTCAGGACTGGGGTGGGTGTAGGGGAGCTGCAGATAAAGGGAGTAGATGGTGCAGGGTGGTGAGGTGGGGATAAGTGAAGATAGGTAGAAGGTACAACCTGATTGGTCATTGGGAGGAATAAATCCGATTGGTGGCTGAGAGGAATTGAGGGGAGGAGGTAGGGCTGGAAAGGGAGTTGGGGATGGGGAGGAAGGTTATTTGAAATTGGAGAACTCAATGTTGAGTCCTCCAGGCTGTAGGCTGCCAAGGTGGAAGATGAGGTATTGTTCCTCCAATTTTCAGTCTGTAGCAGTGGAGGAGGCCGAGGATGGTCATGTCAGAAAGGGAATTGGGAAGGGGAATTAAAATGGGCAGAGACTGGGAGGTCCGGTCACCCCCTGGGCCCAGCTGAGATGCTTAGCGAAACGGTCCCTTAGTTTACATTGGATCTCTGCAATGTAGAGCAGACCACATATACAGTAAACTAGGCTGGAGGAGAGGCAGGTGAACCTCTGGGGTCCTGGATGGAGGTGAGGGGGGTGGTGTATCAGCAGGTTTTGCATCTTTCCCAGTTGCAGGGGAAGGCACCTGGGGGTTTGGGGAGGGTATGGTGGGGAGAGTGACGCAAACCAAGGATTATCAAAGGGAACTATCGTTGCGGAAGGCGGGGAGGGGAAGATGTTCTTGGTGGCGGGGTGTAGTTGAAGTTGGTGGACGTTTTTAAGGATGGTGTGTTGGATGTGCAGACTGGTGGGGTGGTAGGTGAGGACAAGAGGTCTCTGTCTTTATTGCGTTTGGAGGGAGTTGAGAGCAGTGGAATGGGGAGTGGAGGTGGTGCGGTGGAGGGCTGTCTGGATGACAGAGGGAGGAAAAGCATGTTGTTTGAAATAGGTGGACATCTGGGATGCTTGGGAATGAAATGTCGCCTCATCCAAGAAGGTGTGACGGAGGCAGAGGAATTGGGAGAATGAGATGGAGTTCTTGCAGGATACTGGGTGGGAGGAGGTGTAGTCCAGGTAGTTATGAGTCTGTGGGTTTGTAGTAAATATCCTTCTGGACACTGTCACTGGAGCTGGAAATGGAGAAATGGGAAAGGGGAGGGAGGTGTCCGAAATGAAACAAGTGAATTTGAGGGCGGGGTGGAAGTTGTGGGTGAAGTTGATGAACTGTTCCAGTTCAGCCTGGGTGTAGGACACTGCACCGGTGCAGTCATCGATGTAATGGCGGAAGAGCTGGGGCACAGTGCCTGTGTAGGTACTGAAGAGGGACTGTTCAATATAACCAACAAAGAGGCAGGTGTAGCTGAGGCCCATCCGGGTACCCATGGCCACCCCCTGGATTTGGAGGATTATGGGAGGAGTTAAAGGAAATGTTAATAAGGGTGAGGACTAGTTCAGTAAGGCGGGGGAGGGTATTGGTGGAGGAGATAGGATGGGTCTGTTGGAGAGAAGGGTTACACCTGAAACATTGATTTCTCCACCTCCTGATGCTGCCTGGCTTGTTGTGTTCCTCCAGCCTCCTGCTTGTCTATCTTGGATTCCAGCATCTGCAGTTTTTTTTTGTCTCTAACCGTAGTGAAATAGACAGCCAGGATCCACTGTTAGACTCACACGTGAGGCTGTATACATTGAATGGAATTTGAAAACTTAGCCCAGGCAGAGGAATGACAGTGAAAGCCACTCACCTTGTGACTGTAACATGTCAATTAGAAGCTGTAGTGATATTTGAAGTCACTGCTCCTTGCATCTGCCTTTTTCATTTAGTTACATTTATCATGGAAATATTTCAGACTCTGGTGCAATGTCATTCCTCAACCTCTTAGACTCAGTCAGGCCAACATTTCCCATTTGCTGCCCAGCCGCTGCTGTTTGCAGTTCAAACACAAACATCCTGGATGACAATCTTTACAAATGCTTTGCCTTTTTTATTAGTTCACGGGAAGTGGACATCACTGGAAACACTAGCACCTTGCAAAGAACAATACAGCACAGGAACAGGCCCTTCAGCCCTCCAAGTCTGCATTGTTACATTTTGCACTTTGAGCAGAGTAACCAGGTCCCATCAAGTGGCAGGTGAGAATCAGTCACATTGGAGCAGTCAAATAAATTCCAGTCCAGGTAAAGATGGCACAATACCTCCCTTAAAGGTTATCAGGGAGTTTTATAAAAATCTGGTCATTTCCTGGTCATTGTTATTGATTGTAGATTTGATTTAATTATTTGAATTTAATTTCCTTTAGCTACGGGAGTGAGATCTGAAGCTGAATCACTTGTCCAGGTCTCTGAATTACTAATTTAATAAGAGCATCCACTTTACCCCATTCCCTGGGGGAAACTAGGGACTGCTCCTTTAAAACCCTGTGGGACTGGGTTTTAAACTATGTCACTTCTCAGTTGAAAATGCTCTCTTCTTTTTGTCCAGGATCCCAATTCCAGAGGAAGGAACAGGATCCATTCACAGGAAAGGAATCTGCTTCCAAGTATTTCAGAAGCTTCGCTCAAACGCTGAAACTGAAGTTTGTTTGAGACGGTATCCGTGAGAGTTTATGCAGATGCACAGCATCGAGAGTGTGAGGTTGGAAAAGCACAGCAGGTCAGGCAGCATCCGAGGAGCAGGAGAATTGACGTTTCGGGCATAAGCCCTCACTTATCTCCTAGCAGATACACAGCAGCAAGGATACAGTTAGTGTACTGTTATTGTCCAAACTGAAAATATTGTCCCATACTTTGATTTGTGCCCGGAGTGAGCCCCTCGTGGAGAGTTTACTGTTTAGAGTTGCTCTTCTTTTGGGGCCTCAGTGGTCACTTCAATTCCCTTCCATCATTCCATCAGGCAGAGGTGGCTGGAGTCAGCTCCTTGGGGTGAGTGAGCCCAGCGCGGAGGAAGGTGAGGCCTCAGAGAGCTTCTGACAGTACTGAGTATGGGCTGAGTGGTGAGCGATGGTGCTGAAGCAAGCTGACTCTGATCATGGTGGGCCTAGCGTAGGACTCAAGGCAGCAGCACCAGTTTTCAAAATGGTGATGACAGCAGAGGAGGTTGTATCTGTGGTTGGTGTTGGATAGCCGCAGTGATGCAGTAGGCTGGAGTCAGCTCTCCTGGTGAATCAGCAGCAATATGGTGATCGTCCTGCTGCTGGAGTGATGGTGGCCCCAGAGCGGGACTGTGATGTGGTGGGCATATTGTGGAGGACCCTCCCTCGATGTCAAGCAGAGCACAAAAAAGGAAGAAGAAATCAACTTTTCGTTACAGTCTAGATCTTAACATCTTCTGTAACGCAAAATGGCGCTGGAGCGTGGCGACACATTCCAATTCTCAATATTTATTTGTTAAATACAAGTGACAATAAATCATTCATTTATTTGATCAGTGGCTCTCCACTGCACAGGGTTAACCTGCATCTGGAGGGAGATAAGATCATTGCAACAGGAAGCGGTTGTTCAGATGTCAGAGCTGGTTCTGCTTTTCACTGAGATCACAACAACTCTGCTCTCTATCTGATCTCTGTCCCCCTCCGCACGCAGGTTTCCAGGGTTAGGGACAGATCACATATTCTGGGGAGGGAAGCTGTTTCTCACTGGTGAGAGATATTCTCCACTTCTCTCTGATGGTGTGTGTTGTACAGACCTGCCGGCCATTTGAACTCAGCCACACAGTTTTCATTAGAACATGAGTGGGCCTTCACGATGGAGATTGACGTACTGCCTGGGTCAATGAGAATGGGTTCGAGTTGGAGACTGATGGGCCTTGTCTGGTCTGTCCTAGTGAGCACACCCAGCCCCATGATCTAGGACCATCATGTATAAGCTCAGCCTCTGCTTTCGTCATTGTTGTAAGAAATCCATTTAATTCAAATAAAATATTGCTGCAGCTTTTGTTTTGCAGAGGCCAGAGATATTAAGACAGTCACTAGCAGTTACTGATTTCTTCTGTACAGCACTGAGACCTTCCTGTCTTCTTAAGACTTTGGCTTTTAGTAACAGAATTTGTTTAGCACCTTATTGTTGTGCATCGGTCTCTATGCAGGCCTACGTTTGTATAGTATATCACTGTATGGCTGTATGTCTGAACCAGAGTACAGGAAACATGAGCTTTGATAGACTGAATAATTTTTTCTTGTCTCATTTCTTCCTGTTCATCTGTTGGGCTCTAAGCTGAGGAGACCTACCCAGCAGCTCAAGCTCTCTGACCAGTGTTGTGTTTTGGGGATGGATTTCAGATTGAGCTGGTTATGTGACAGTGCTCAGTGCTGTAATCTGTCAGAATGCGATGTTGAGGTCTTTGTGTTTTACTTCACTTGTAACTTATCTTTAAAATGTGTTCTTTTTCCTTACTTGTTCCCATGTGGAGTGATCCTCCAGTTGCCATGGTGATTTGGATCAGCCATGATCCTGGTGAATGATGGAGAAGGCTTGAGGAGCCCAATGGCTTTCTGTTCCCATTTCTTACGGACTGTTCACTGGGTCATCTCAGGCTGTTTCTTCTCTTTGAGTCTCTTCTATTCGGGGGACCTCCCGCCCCAAATATCTCACAAGTTCCCGCTTACCACAAAATTAGAGGTCTTTCAGAGCTGCAAGGTGTCCGAAGATGCCATGCAGCCATCAAAATAATTTTTCTTTGAATTGTTGTCGCTGTTGTAGGAAATGTAGCAGCCAATTTCTGCACAGCAAGCTCCTACAAACAGCAGTGTGGTATCTGCTGGATAATTATATTTAATGATGGTGCTTGATGGATAAATATTGACTATTAGACAAGAGTGAATCCTTCCTGCTTTTCTTTGAATAGTGCAGTGCAATCGTTTCCACTAAATGTAAGAGTAGGTTGGGCTTTGGTTTAGTAACCAGGTAAAAGATAGATCCTTCGATAGTGCGGCATTCCCTCAGCACTGACCCTCCGACAGTGCGGCACTCCCTCAGTACTGCCAAGGGTTCAAAGAAAATTTACTAGGATGTTGACTGGTATGAAAGGGAGGTCTTACGAGGAAATGCTGAGGGAACTGAGGCTGTTTTCATTGGAGAGAAGAAGATTGAGAGGTGACTTAATCGAGATGTATAAGATAATCAGGGGGTTAGATAGGGTGGAGAGTGAGAGCCTTTTCCTCAGATGGTGAAGGCTAACATGAGGGGATATAGCTTTAAATTGAGGGTGATAGATTTAGGACAGACAGATATTAATGGTAGTTTCTTCACTCAGAGGGTAGTACGGCCTGCCTGCAACAGTAGTAGACTCGCCGATGTTAAGGGCATTTAAATGGACATTGACATACATATGGATAATAACGGAACAGTGTGGGTTAGATGAGCATCAGATTAATTTCACAGGTTGGTGCAACATTGAGGGCCAAAGGGCCTGTACTCCGCTGTCAAGTTCAATGTTCTATGCTCTGGGGTTGTTGCTGTGTTCCGAGTCTGTCTGAAACCCGCCCTGTTCTGGATCAGAGGCAGGAGTAAACTGGGAGTAAACTGGGAGTTTGTGACTTGAGACTGGAAGCTGAGTGAAATGAGATTCAAACCTTTTGGTGTTTTGTTAATTATGTTTATTCATTGGGATATTTTCATTGTTCAAAATAATGTCCATTTGTATTGTAAACTTAATTATCCTTGTCTTGCAGATGATGAAATTGAAAATGAGTGAATATGAATGTTTTTTTTAAAATTTCCAAGCAAAATAAATTTAGATATTTTTGTAATGAACAAATGCCCAGGGGGCACTGAAATTGGAGCTGGGGTTTGCAATGTGTCTCAGGCTGATCAGTCACTAATGTTCTCAATACTGTTTATCAGCTGTCCACCTCAGCAGATGGGATTCCGAGTTCTCTGTACACATACCTGCATTTCATCCCCAGCAGTGAAAATCAAAAAGACCAAGATCCATCTTAATGTTGCACCACTGGACCCCAACCGTGAGCACTGCTTAAATCGCAGCAATTTTTAATCTGATCTTTGAACACCATGCATAGCAACACAGAGTTAAGTACAATAGGACAGAACAAACTTAAAGTAAGTTTTGAAAGATTTGAATCTCGGAACATGAAGCAGACTGTGGGGCAGGAAACAGACTGTGTACACATCAAGCTATGTGCTTTTACCAACAATGTATTTACACTTTCTGTAATTTCCAATTTGATATGGTTGGCCCTTGGGCTGTGAACCTGATGTGGAATATATTTTGTAATATTTAGGACTATTATAGTTGAATAGAGTGGAACATGCTGTATCGGGACAAGTTGAATTTTCTTGCAAATTCTGTACTTTTTTTGTATTTCCTTTTTACAAGTGTTATAATTAAAGTATATATCTGTGTGTGTGTTTGGGGGATGGGGGAAGCAGTCAAAGTATGGAACAGAGAGTCCTGGGACACATGCAATCTGTGTAAAAGGCCAAGGCTATGTGTGAATTCTGGTTGTGAATTATGAATCATTCAGTTTTTTGAAATCAGAACCTCATCAATTCATCAGGATTTTCACTTTAGGAGCAGAAATGGTTATGAAAACCTCAATAGCCAGAGAGAGCCATTCAACATAATCCAGTCTCCTATCGGTTTTCTGCCTATCTCTGCTTCCTTTTTCCCTGTTCCCTTCCCCAGGAACTAATCTTCTGTCGAATTCAAGCTTAGTTTTTGTTTAGTGGTGTGCTGGGCAAGGGATTACAATAAATCTGAATAAACTTTGCTGGTTACTCATTGCAATTATTGTCCATACCTGTTAAAGCATTCAGTAATCACTTTGCAGTCTCTAACTAGGTTAGAACTGTACAGCACAAGAACAGGCCATTCAGCCCATCAAGCCTGTGACCACACATGACACCTTTCTAAATTAAAAACCTTTTGCCTCTTCACTCTCTGTATCACTCTATTCTCTGCCTATTCATATATCTGTCAAGATGCCTCTTAAACTTTGCTACTGTATCCACCTCCACCACTTCCTCTGGTAGTACAATTCCAGGCTTTTTAAAACCTCTGTGTAAAACACTCACATCTCCTTTATACTTTCCCTCTTTTATCTTCAACCTATGTCCCCTAGTCATTGACCCTGGGAAAAAAACTCCAACTAATCATGCATTTCATAGTTTTGTAAACTTCTATCAGATCGCCCCTCAGCCTCTGACGTTTAAGTGAAAACAAATTAATTTTGTCTAATCTCTCCTATTAGCTAATACTCTCCAGATCAGGCCATATCCTGGTAATCCTTTTCTGTATCTTCTCCAAAGCCTCACATCCTTCTGGTCGTGATGGCTAGAACTGTACATAATATTCCAAATATGGCCAAACTGAAGTTCTGTAGAGATGCAACATGACTTGCCATTTTTTATACTCTATGCCCTGACTGATGAAGGACCACCTTATCCATTTGTGGTACCTCTTTCAGGGAACTGTGGACTTGTGTACCTAGATCCCTCTGTATGTTGATGCTAATAATGGTTCTGCCATTTACTGTATACTTCCCTCCTGAATTAGATCATCCAAAATGCATCACCTTGTATTTGAACAAATTAAACTCCATCTCTGCCATTTCTCCGCCCAAGTCTCCAGGCTATCTACATCCTGTTGTATCCCCTGGCAATCCTCCTCACTATCCACAGCTCCCCCAATCTTTGTGTCATCCACAAACGTACTAATCAGATCATCCACAGTCTCCTCCAAATCATTTACATATATTACAAACAGCAGAATTCCCAGCACTGATCCCTGTGGAACACCACTGGTCACAGATTTCCAGTCAGAATAATACCCTTCCTCCACTACTGTCTGTCTTCTATGACTAAGCCAGTTCTGTATCCATCTCACCATGGATCCCATGTCACCTCACCTTCTGTATCAGCCTGCCGTGAGGGACTTTGCCAGAGGCCTTGCTAAAGTCCATATCGACAACATCTACCGCCCCGCCCTCACCAATCACCTTTGTCACTTCCTCAAAAAGCATAATCATGTTTGTGTGATGTGCCCTCCCCTGTACAAAACAATGCTGCTTATCACTAAAAAGTCCATGTTTCTCCAAATGTGAGTAAATCTATCTTTAAGGTTCTTCTCCAATAATTTCCCTACCACTGATATAAGGTTCATTAGCCTGTAATTTCCTGAATTATCCCTGTAGCCCTTCTTAAACAAAGGAATAACATTGGCCATTCTCCATCTTTGACTAAAGAGGGCACAAAGATTTCATACAAAGTTCCAGAAATTTCCTCCCTGACCTCTCTCAGTATTTTGTGATAGATCCCATCGTGACCTGGGGACTTATCTACCAAAATGCTTTTCAAAACATGCAACTTTTTTTTATACTGTTCTAAAACTCCTGTCGTGAGGTTTTCCTTCTCCTGCATACTTCTAACTGTGTCCAACTGATCCATGCAGTTTGACAGGAGCTGCAATTGGACACGCTTCCTGCAATGTGGTTGTTAGGGACATTCAAATTATCTCTGATTTCCCACATTCCACAAGAGAACCATACTACCCAGCTGACTGCCATTTTTAGTATCTAGCTACTATTAAAACAAATTTCTTTTAAATTAATTCACAGCGAATGAAATGGTCCCAAGTGTTAGTTTTTCACTAAAAATACTACAAACACTATTCTGTAAACAATAGTCCAGAAACTACTCTAATAGCCTAAATCCCACTATTCCAAAACCTTATGAGTATGAAAAGATTAATGTAAATTGAAGCGGAGGAAAAAACAGCCCCTGACCTCTACTTACCAAGTGCACCTCCCACAATACTCCCTGTATAATGGATCAAAGTAAGGACAAATCCAACTCAGCCAGTTACTCTCAATTATCAGTAAAGTGATGGAAGGTGTCATCAGCAGTGCTATCACGCAGCATCTGCTCAGTAATAACCTGCTCAGTGATGCCCAGTTTGGGTCCCACCAGGGCCACTCAGCTCCTGATCTCACTACAGCCTTGGTTCAAACATGGACAAAAGAGTTGGAAGCGAGAATGACAGCCCTTGACATCAAGGCTGCATTCGATCGAGTGTGGTGTCAAGCAGTCCTAGCAAAACTGAAATCAATGGGTATCAGGGGGTAAACTCTCTGCTGGTTGGAGTCATACTTGGTATATTGGAAAATGTGGTTGTTGGAGGTCAGTCATCTCAGCTCCAGAACAGTTCTGCAGCAGTTCCTCAGGGTAGTGTCCGAAGCCCAATCATCTTCAATTGCTTCATCAATGACCTTTCCTCCACCTGTACTTGGTTCTTTTTGAGACAGTAACAAGCTTTTCTAAGAATTATAGCGGCACCGACATACAAAACTGTCCATGAACCAGGACAGAGAAAGAGACTGAGAGGAATAGAGAAGGTATGCAGAGAGATAGATGTACACTGACACACCAACTCACACAAAGAAGCAACACAGAGTGAGGGGGGGGAGGGGTAGAGGCATCCATGTGAACACAAACATGTATGTAAGAATTTGCATGCACACACACTGAAACCTAAAGCAGAATCTGGCCAGTTTGACTCCTGGTTTGTAGTGTTCTATCCTGTTCTCTCTCTAGTTTCTCACTCGCTGCTCACAATTTGAGCCATTTCCAGAGCAGCTGCTGAAGGTAGGTGAGACTGACATTGTCACATTGGCCTAAACATCAAAATGACAAAAATTACCTTCATGGAATACAGTAGGATGTTGTCAGCTCATATTTATAACAAGTGTAGGTAAAAACAATGACTGCAGATGCTGGAAACCAGATTCTGGATCAGTGGTGCTGGAAGAGCACAGCAGTTCAGGCAGCATCCAAGGAGTTTCGATTTCGAAGTTCCTTGGATGCTGCCTGAACTGCTGTGCTCTTCCAGCACCATTAATCCAGAATTTATAACAAGTGTGTGTTAATGTCACTTCGAAGATGCAACTCCTTCTGAGTTTCTGTCATTTCTGAGGTGTTTGTATCTATTAGAGCAGTGCTTTATTTCAAATGGATTAACAATCACAGACCTCCATCTAAATTAAACCACAGAATACCCATTTTATGAAACTAGCATATAAAGAGTTGATGTCATGTTTTTAAAAAAAATTTGGTGTTGCCTTGCAGAAAGTGGTAAGTGTCCTCAATGCAACAGCTAGGTGATTATGCATTGGATAGGCAGCAGTTGGCTCTCACCTCCTGGAATGCACCAAGACACAACCAAAACCACCCAATGAACTCACCAGCTCTCTAGAAAATCTTTACAGTCATCAGTTTGAGAATCACTGAGAATATAGGTGTGGTTCATCATGTGTATCATTGTGTGTGATTGTGTGTCAATGTTGTGATCCCAGACCAGATAGCCAAATTCACACTGAAATCCAGCTTGGGACCAGTAACTTGAAGTAAACAAAGTGTGAGTTCAACTCAAAATTCAAACAGTAGACTTCATAAACTAGTGAGTACTAAACTTCAGTGCTATTGCAAACTTGAAATTTCAACTTTGGTCAACTGTCACGAGGTCAATACCATACCCTATCATGCCCATACTCTGAGTTCAGGCTGCCTCTCTCTTCAGTCTTGGATGAAACGAATGTTCCATGTCTCAGCTGTGGACAGCTCACAGTTTAGAGTAATTTGGCTGTCATCTTTGGCCAGAAAAGTAGTGATATAAAATCTCACTAGGTTCAGCTAGTGTTAAACTTCTGAAGTCAAGGCTAAGTAAACTTTAGTTGCCACTTAAATGTATTTGATGTTGACATCGAGTGCCCGAAATGGAGAAAAGTCTTGTTCTCCTTTTGTGAACCCTGCCTTTGTGAGCTCAAAAAGACAAACATAGAGTACCAAATGCCTTTGTAACATTGCAAGTTCTTGATGTCGATATTGCCATTTTTTGCTATGTAGCTTTATATTTTTTGTTTCTTGTTTCAAAATGTGAAGTAAAAGTTGATTGTTATCATCTCACAACGTTTAGCTGCAAATCCTTGGAAGTTTCAAATTGGTATCCCCTGATTCAAAGCATTATTCTTCTCCTCAAATCTTGAGCACCATTTCTGAAGTGTTTGTAGTCATGATTTATAGGTTACGTAAAATAATGTTTAAAAACTGCAGGGTCTGAAATGTATCAACAGAATTTCAAGCTAAGGCCAGACATCAGAAGATAGGGAAAATTCTGCTAAGGCACTGCTGAAAATCTTTGTATATGTTACTGATAGTTAGAAGTTTTACAAGTTAAGAACTAAATGTATCTGAGAAAACAAGAGGTACAGTTAGTAAGTTTGCAGATGACACCAAAATTGGAGGTGTAGTGGACAGCGAAGAGGGTTACCTCAGATTACAACAGGATCTTGACCAGATGGGCCAATGGGCTGAGAAGTGGCAAATGGAGTTTAATTCAGATAAATGTGAGGTGCTGCATTTTGGGAAAGCAAATCTTAGCAGGACTTATACACTTAATGGTAAGGTCCGAGGGAGTGTTGCTGAACAAAGAGACCTTGGAGTACAGGTTCATAGCTCTTTGAAAGTGGAGTCGCAGATAGATAGGATAGTGAAGAAGGCATTTGGTATGCTTTCCTTTATTGGTCAGAGTATTGAGTACAGGAGTTGGGAGGTCATGTTGCGGCTATACAATACATTGGTTAGGTCACTGTTGGAATATTGCATGCAATTCTGGTCTCCTTCCTATCGGAAAGATGTTCTGAAACTTGAAAGGGTTCAAGTTGCCAGGGTTGGAGGATTTCAGCTATAGGGAGAGGCCGAACAGGCTGGGGCTGTTTTCCCTGGAGCATCGGAGGCTGAGGGGTGACCTTATAGAGGTTTACAAAATTATGAGGGGCATGGATAGGATAAATAGGCAAAGTATTTTCCCTGGGGTCGGGAGTCCAGAACTAGAGGGCATAGGTTTAGGGTGAGAGGGGAATGGTATAAAAGAGATGTAAGGGGAAACGTTTTTGATGCAGAGGGTCGTGTGTGTATGGAATGAGCTGCCAGAGGAAGCAGTGGAGGCTGGTACAATTACAACATTTAAAAAGCATCTGGATGGGTATATGAATAGGAAGGGCTTGGAGGGATATGGACCGGGTGCTGGCAGGTGGGACTAGATTGGGTTGGGATATCTGGTTGGCATGGACGGGTTGGACCGAAGGGTCTGTTTCCATGCTGTACATCTCTATGAGTCTATGACTCTATGAGTTCCCTTGATCTTACAAAGAGAATAAAGGCCCAGGATTCATTGGCTTTGAACAACAACAATAAACTTTACAACATTAGAACAGGAATATGATCTACAAATATGTATCAATATCTACAACTTTTATTCTAATATCCAGAATTAACCTGATTTAACAGATAAACTGTGGTCTAACATTCCACAGGGTACATCAAACTGTGGTCAAGGTACATCCCATAGATTTCTCAGTTATCTCCAGACTTTAATCTTACTAAACTCTACAAGAGATTCCAAATTTGTCTCTTTCAAAGACCTAGCTTTTGAACTCTTTCAAAAGCCACTCAATAGTTGACTGCCACATTCCTGGGACATTGCTCCCAATTATTGGAAACCATACTTATAGGCAGCAGTGAGTTCCCACACTTCCTCAGATTTCTCAGGTACCCTGGCCCCAACACTTAGCTGTCTATTAACTCCTAGAATATCTTCCTGAGTTCTTACAGCACAGACATATCCAATTGCTCTTCCTCAGATTTCTCAGGTACCCTGACCCCAACACTTAGCTGTCTATTAACTCCTAGAATATCTTCCTGAGTTCTAACAGCACAGACATATCCAATTGCTCAACCTTTCACTGAGTTCTCACCATACAAAAGTTAGTTTTGTTGGATAATTCTACAGCAGTCCAGCTTAATAGTTCTTTACAGCATGGAGCTTGCTCCTGTCTCCTTCCTGCTCTAACTTCTTGTAATCTTTAAGTGTTTACTATGGTGAAGGATATAGAAGATATAGAATGTGGGGAAATAGATGGTAACATCTTGAAAAATGTCCATATTACACAGGAGGAAGTGCTGGATGTCTTGAAACACATAAAAGTAGATAAATCCCCAGGACCTGATCATGTGTACCCTGTGGGAAGTTAGGGAAGTGATTACTGGGCCCCTTACTGAGATACCTATATCATCGATAGCACAGGTGAGGTACCAGAAGTCTGGAGGTTGGCGAACGTGGTGCCACTATTTAAGAAAGGTGGTAAGGAAAAGCCAGGGAACTATAGAACGGTGAGCCTGACATTGATAGTGGGTAAGTTGTTGGAGGGATTCCTGAGGAACAGGATGTACATGTATTTGGAAAGGCAAGGACTGATTAGGGATAGTCAACATGGTTTTGTGTGTGAGAAATCGTGTCTCAGAAACTTGATTGCATTTTTTGAAAAAGTAACAAAGAGGATTGATGAGAGCAGAACGGTGGACGTGAGCTATATGGACTTCAGTAAGGTGTTCGACAAGGTTTCCCTTGGGAGACTGGTTAGCAAGGTTAGATCTCAAGGAATACAGGGAGAACTCGCCATTTGGATACAGAACTGGCTCGAAGGTAGAAGACAGAGGGTGATGGTGAAGGATTGTTTTTCAGACTGGAGGTCTGTGACCAGTGGTGTGCCAGAAGGATCAGTGCTGGTCCACTGCTTTTCGTCTTTTATATAAATGATTTGGATGCGAACATTGGGAGGAATAGTTAGTAAGTTGACACCAAAATTGGAGGTGTAGTGGACAGCAAAGAAGGTTACCTCAGATTACAATGTGATCTTGATGGGCTGAGGAATGATAGATGGAGTTCAACTTAGATAAACATCTGGTGCTGCATTTTGGGAAAGCAAATATTAGCAGGACTTATACACTTAATGGTAAGGTCCGAGGGAGTGTTGCTGAACAAAGAGACCTTGGGTGCAGGTTCATAGCTCCTTGAAAGTGGAGTCGCAGGTAGATAGGGTAGTGAAGAAAGCGTTTGTTATGCTTTCCTTCATTGGTCAAAGCATTGAGTACAGGAGTTGGAAGGTCATGTTACAGCTGTGAAGGCCCCTTTTGGAATACTGTGTGCAACTCTGGTCTCCCTCCTATAGGATGTTGTGAAATTTGAAAGGGTTCAGAAAAGATTTACAAGGATGCTGCCAGGGTTCGAGGATTTGAGCTATAGGGAGAGGCTGAACAGGCTGGGGCTGTTTTCCCTGGAGCATCGGAGGCTGAGGGGTGACCTTATATAGGTTTATAAAATCATGAGGGGCGTGGATAGGGTGAATAGGCAAAGTCTTTTCCATGGGGTGGGGAAGTCCAGAACTAGAGGGCATAGGTTTAGGGTGAGAGGGGAAAGATTTAAAAGAGATTATTTGGGGCAACTTTTTCATGCAGAGGGTGGTATGTGTATGCAATGAGCTGCCAGAGGAAGCGTTGGAAGCTGGTACAATTCCAACATTTAAAAGGCATCTGGATGGGTATATGAATAGAAAGCGTTTAGATGAATATGGGCCAAATGCTGGCAAATGGGACTAGATTTATTTAGGATATCTGGTTGGCATGGACAAGTTGGACCGGAGTCCATTTCTGCGCTGTACGTCTCTGTGAGTCCATGACTCTAACTGGTCTGAGTGATACTAGAAATGTTTTGAGTTACCGTTTGAGCACAATGCCAGCCCTTGTCATCAGGCAAAACAAACCATAATAACTCGTGGGAACTGAGGGTGCTCGGAATGTTACCATGTTTACAATGTGCTGGCTTACTGCACAAATTGCATGTAACAGCTCTTTGCAATTCTTCCCCCTTGGACCCATATTTGAAAATTGAAAATTGCTGCAACCCCTTAAATAAGAACAGTGAGGGGAGGCAGAAGGAGATCTGGAAGAGCAGTTGGTAGGTGGGAGTCATCGGTTATAGCAGGAGCATAGTTGGTACTTTTTATTCATTTTACTTTTATTCATTTTACTTTTTATTAATTTCTTTTTATTCGTTTGTATTCATTCATGGGATGAGGGTGTTGCTGGCCAGGCCAGGATTTATGGCCCATCCCTAATTGCCCAGAGGGCAGTTAAGTGTCAGCCACATTACTGTGGGTCTGGATTTAGGCCAGACCAGGTAAGATTGGGAGTTTCCTTCCCTAAAGGACATCAGTGAACCAGATAAGTTTTATGGCAACCCACAGTGGTTAAATTATCACCAACTGAAGTAATGAATCTGGAGTTGAAAACTAGACTCAACCGTTGATTGTGACTCCAGACTCAGTAAAGTGGTTGTCCCTTAAATGGCTTTTTGTAAACCTTCCATTTCAAAGGCAATATGCACATCTTGTGAAAGAATAAAAGAAAACAATTACACCCGGGGACCCGCCAACCAAATAACCACCATCCCCCAGGGCTTAAATCTCCAGAGGATTGAGTCCAAATTCCAGCAGTTTTTGCTTCTGTTCAGAATGGAAACTCGTTGCTGTCTTTTCCCAGTGGAGTCTGGCTGCTTCCATCTTGTTCAGCAGCAGGTCCAGGCTCTCCTGTATTGTGGAGGGCAGGCAAAAGACAGACAGACAGACAGAGAGAGGGGTCAGTGTGTCTCAGTGTTCACAAAGCCCCAGCCTGATACCGCATGAAAGGATCCCATTCAATCACCTAGGCGTTTGGTTGCGGTTTTATGAGTTAACAGGGGGAGCAGAGGAAGGATCTCTGAGAGATCTCAGAGTTCCAAAATGGCAAGGAGAAGTCCGGATGTATATTGGAGAATTATAATTTTACACAGTGTTACGTTTTGATCTAGAACACACTACCCGAAAGGATTTAAGAAGTAGATTCAACACTAACTTTCAAAAGGGAGTTGACCAAATACTCACCTTTTCAAGGCCAATACTAACTTTCCCAGCGATACCTAAAATCCACGGACAAACAAAGGCAAAATCTCAGGACTGACAAGCCAGAGGAGGGAATGTGGGATTAATTGTCTGATTTACTCATCCCTCTCTTGAAGTACCTGCCAGACATGTCTGGGCGAATTGGCTTGTTTTCAGTTTGGGGTTCTGATGTCAGTGAGATGGATCTTGAATACGGCATGTAGAGATAGCAAGAAGTAGGAAGAGTTTACAACACAGGGAATTGTGTTCAGGAGGAGTCTGGGAAAAGCTCACTGAACAACTCTCAAGCTGCTTTATTATTTAGATTAATAAATTCTTGATCTTGCAAGGAATCAAGAGCTACGGGGAGAGTGGGGGCGTGGAGTTGAAATGCCCATCAGCTGTGATGGAATGGAGGAGTGGACTCGATGGGCCTAATGGCCTTACTTCCACTCCTATGTCTTATGGTCATATATTCAACTCCTTCAGTAATTTCTGGATAGAGGGCTTAAAATTATGAAAGTGTTAGTTAGGATAAAGAGAAGATGTTTCTAATATGAAGGGGTGCAAAACTAGGCCATAAATATCAGATAGTGACTGATTAATCCAATTGAGAATTTTATGCATAAAGTGTAGGACACGCTGTCACAGGGAGTAAGATGAGGTTAAATAGTAAATTTAAAGAGAAGTTAGATAGAGACAAGAGGGAGAAGGAGAAACTGATAGGGTGAGATGAAGAAGGGAAGTGAGGAGAGTCTACATGTGGATTGTAAATACTAGCATAGACCAAGTGGGCCGAACGGCTTGTTTCTGTGTTGTACTTTGCCCCCTAGCTGTCCCATACATTGAACTACTAAACCCGGATGTGTCTGAGTTTAGTTAGAGATACAGAAAAAATTGGAATGACACAGTCAGAATTCACTTTTCAGGTGCTTGGGGCATCCCAACAATGAAATTCTTTAGAAATGTCATTATGGAGATCCAAGATGGCGGTGACTCAGCAAGTCTGAGTCTATAGTGCTCCTCCCAAGACCTAGGCAAAGTGGGCCATCCTCCCCCACCACACTCACCAAATCAACTAAAAATAATTTTTATTTAATGGTAATTAGTGGTTCAGTACTAAATTTATACAGTTCCATCTCCTGTAAAAATGACTAGGGGGAAAAGAGCCTGCAGTTCTCAGCAAGCAGGACCCCCTCCCTCACCCTCCCCAGCTGCAGCAGAGGCGTCCGCAGCCGCCCCGGGGACTTACCTACAGTGGCGAGCCTCACGGAAATAATCTCCAAACTCGACGCAAAGATCGATGCTTTCATAGAAGAGTCCCGAAGTCGGTGGAATTCATTCTCGACCGCGCTACAAAAGCACAGCCGCGACAGCGAAGAAATCGAATGCCAAGTCGGAGGGGTGGAGCTAAAGGCCGCGACCTCCGAGGCCGTTGCAGAATCAGCCGTGGATCGGGTTCGGACCCTCAGCAGCAAGTCCGGACCTTAGAGAACCACATTGACGACCTCGAGAATCAAGGTTGTCAAAAAATATTCGTTTGCTGGGCCTTCCCAAACGGGAAGAAGAAGGTGGCCAGCTTACAAGGTTCCTTGAACAGTGGCTTCTGCAGTTATTGAATCTGGAGGCTGGATCAGGCCGGGTAAGGGTAGAATGGGCCTACCGGGTTGCAATACACGGGCCCAGCTCAAACCAGCGCCCCCGTCCGGTCCAGTTCCGGTTGCAGAGCTATAAGGTGAGGCAGATGCTCTTGGAAGCCTCCAGAAATCTTGGGAAAGATCCACAAGCTATGGCTCATAAAGGATCCAAGATTATGTTATTTCAGGACTTTTCCACAGCTTTGGTTCGAAAGAGGAAGGCGTTTGATGAAGCAAAGAAGTGTTTAAGGGATTTAAACATTCAATACTCCTTGCACTACACAGCTATACTACGCTTTAGCCATGAAGGGTCCGTGTTTAACTTTGGATCACCGGAGAAGGCCAAGGAACTTTTGGACACTCTTAGACAAATTATAAGAGTTAATTGATGTTGTTTTACCCTACCCCCACCCTGGTCAACCCCCCCTTTTTTTCCTTTCATTATCTTACTGTTTAATATTATCTCCGGGGGGTGGGAAGAAGGACTTATTTATTCATCCTTTACTTAGCGATTTCCTTTCCCCCTTTTTTTAAATATAGGCCAAGGAGTCTAGTTTATGTAGATGGGGGGAAGGTGGTTACCTTATCTTATTTTATCTTTGTCCTTGGGAGCGGGGTTGTTTTCCCCTGTTATTTTGTATTAATATATTTAATTATTATTTGCTGAGACTGTAATTTTATAGTCATATATGTTCATATACGGTATTAACTTTACCAAATATATCCAGGTGTTGGTGTGGGTGGAGGATAGGGTAGTCACTGTTAGTTCTAGTTCAGTAGTATACTTGAATTTTCTTTATCCTATCGTGGGGTGCCTGGGTCAAGGGTGGAGCACTGGTTGGGAGAGGTTATGATGGGTTTTTTGGAAAGGAAGTGATGCCCCTGGGAATAAGGGGGAAGATCTCCATTTAAATAAGTTTTATTTTTCTTTACTATTTAGAAATTTTTTTTATTATATTGATCTGAATGTACTAAAGAGCTTTTATTTTTGTAAATTTTATGTGCTCTATGCTCGGGATGTTTTGGATAAATACGGGTTTTGTTGTGATCTGATGTTAACACATTCCGAGCATGTATATCACTGCTCAATTTATGTGTTATCTGTTGGATTTTTTTTCTCTCTTGAATAATGTAAGAATTTTAATGATACACTCTGGTTAGTTGTAAGTTAGATGAGTAGTTAGTTGAGTTTTGTCTTTTTTTTTCTCTTGTTTTTTTTTCTTGTTTGATAGATTTTGGTTATGATTTATTTAAGATTTAACTGTATATCAGTGTTTATACTTGGGTCTTTTTTTTAGTTTTCTTTTGTAAACTTGTGGAAAAAAAATTTAAAAAAAGAAAGAAATGTCATTATTTGTAATGATGTGAATTCAGCTGGCAACTTGCACACAGCAGTACCCCAAAAGCAGCAGTGGCCAGATTAATTGAGAGGTGAATACTGGCTCAGACACCAGGGAGAAACTCCCAGGCCACATTTTTTGAAATGGTGTTGTGGCACGTTTCATGTCTGACTGAGAGGTTTCATGACCTTGAGCTGACAGCAGTTCAGAAAGACAGCAGCTTTTAACAAAGCTGTCCTCTGAAATGGACAACAGCCAATCAGTTCAGGGATAGGTCTTGCCAGCACTGCTTACATCCTGTGGAAGAATTAAAAATACTAACTCAGATATGTATCCCTACGACACAGGTGTGTTTATCACTTCCTGACATGGCTACTTACATGGAGGATGGCCTCATACTCAGTCTCCATGTTGTCTATCTTGCTCTGGAGTTCTTTGATGGTGGAATCCTTCTCCTTGATGATGTGCAACTTCTCCTCCTGAGTCCTTGCTAATTGCTGCTGACATGATGCTGAAAAGAAAATAAGTGACTGAATTAGTTCAGGAAATCTTCACTTTCACGGTTCCCCCTTCTCTCATTAAACCAAAATTGTAACAAAGTTCCATGGTACAATCAGCGTTACAAACTCCAGGACAACCCAACACATTCCCAGCACAATCCCAACATATTCCCAGCACAACCCTAATACATTCCCAGCATAATCCCAAGACAGATCCAGCACAGTCCCAATCCAATCCCAACACAGTCCTAGCAGGGTCCTAGTGGATTTAGTTAAAAGTCACACAACACCAGAGGCATCTCCATACCAGTGGATTTAGTGTGATCAGGTTAGGCTGATTTTCAGTAATTTAGTTTTGGACAAACATTAATTTGGCCACAAACGCTAAACATACAGTCAAGTTACACACACACATACACTACAGATAGTCACACATACACAAACAGACAGGTACACATATACTTCCAATGCTGACACTGCTCTGTGTGGTGTTCATAGCACTCACTGAGTTGTTGCTGCAGGTGACTGATCTCAATCTCCAGCTGATGTACTCTCAGTTCCATGTCTGCCCTCATTGTCTTGTACTGACGAGTCATGTCTGGAATGAAGAGAGATGAAGATGACTGCAGTGGTGTAGGGACTGTTTACAACATTCACTTCAAACTTGATCATTTGTGCTCCCTCTCAGTAGCAATCAGCTCTGTTTGGGGAGCTTGCTGTGGTGACCGTGTCTTGTGCTGCTGCAGCTGTATCAATGGTTTGTGTTTCACCCACATGTTCAAACCTGCCTTATCTGATTTCATAGCCAAGATACAGTGAAAAGTATTGTTTTGCTGCTAACCAGACAAATCTTACCTAACATAAGTCCATCAGGGAAATAGAACAGAATGCAGAATAGAGTGTTACAGAGAAGGTGCAGAGAAAGATCAATTCTAATACATGAGAGGTCTATTCATAAATCTGATAACAGCATGGAAGAATGTGTTGGTATGTGTTTTCAAAATTTTGTACCTTCTGCCCAATGGAAAAGTGTGGGAGGGGTCCTTGATTATGTTGGCCGCTTTCCCAAGGCAGCAGGAAGTGTAGATGGAGTTTACGGAAGGAAGGCTGGTTTTCATAATGGACATTTGAGGGATCCAATGCTCTCTAGGGCACTGGGCTTTTATGCTGTGTGCTCAGAGCCTGTGTGGTCTTGATGGACTCCTGATGCTGAGACACTTCTCCAGCTTGTTTGCTCTCTCACCCTCATAACTCTCTATGTACACTCAGAATGTCGTCATACCAAATTTATTTCACTCTGCTAACCCTAACCGTAACTCCTCCTCTGCTCTAGTCTCGATCGCACATTTCTGACTCTCTGTTGTGTCCTGGAACAGACATCTCTCTGAATGGTATTCAGGCGCAGCTTTTGATCGGAAATAATCGGTGACAATATTATTTAGCCCAAAATGGGCTGGTCCAGGTGAGGAGAAGACAGCTGAGGCTGCAGCTGGCCGTCCCTGTAATTAAACCTGGTTTTATCAAACCCTCACCCAATCACAACAACATCTTTGAAATTCTCAGAGGAACTAATCACTAACCTTGAAACTCTGGAATATGTGAGGGGCTTGGACATCCCTTACCAGCTCTGATCCTCTCACTTTGCACAGACCAGGTCAGGCCCCAGGAAGGTCAGTTTGTGACAGACTTGTTTCCTTGATATTCTCAGTGGAGTCCCTGCCTCACTCTGCATCATGGGCAGATGCTAGATTCTGTTTCCATTTATGTCTTACACTTACCGGAGTGGATTGCCTTCTTAACGTCTTGTTCCTCAGCCAAATCATTCTTGAGAAGTTGCAACTTTGCCTTCCACTCTTCTTTAACCATCAAAGCCTGTCTTGCAATATCTTTCCGCAAAACTGGTAATGAAGGATCAAACATTCACACAGTGCCTTTAATCCAACTCTCAGTTTATGCTCATCAAATAAGAAATACTAGAAAATAGTTTATTTTGCCACTTTCAGTTCCTGGTGTTGGCATTCTTGGGCAGGGACAGCACAAGGTTAGATACAGAGTAAAACTCCATCGATACCATCCCCATCAAGCACTCTATGGAAAGAATAGCATGGGGTTACATACAAAGTAAAACCCCATTTACTCTTTAAAAGTTAAAATAAAGTTCCCTTGACACTGCCTCCATCAAATATTCCCAGTTACTGTAGAGGGTTAGATATAAAGTAAAGTTTCCTCTACCCTTTTAAACTGAATGTAAATCTCTCTGTGCTCTTTTAAATTGAAGGTAAGGCTCCATTTTTTTTACAACTGAAAGTAAACAGGAGGTAGAGCCCCCTCGACACCACCTCCATCACACACGCCTAGGACAGGACAATACCGGGCCACATAAAGAGCAAAGCTCCCAGCACGGTTTTAAACTGAATATAAACTGAAAGTAAAGCTCCCTCTACACTGTTCCCATCAAACACTCTAAAGACAAGTTCAACATGGAGTTAGATACAAAATAAAGCTACCTCTACACTGTCCCATCCATTCCAGTGCAACAAATCACATGTCAGCCATATGCAGAATGTAATGCTTAATAATTTGTACTGGAAGGTTATTCCTTGGCCATTAAGAGGAGAGTGGCCTGTCTTTAAAACCTAAACTTGACAAAACAGCTACTGAGTGTGGCTGCTGATGGTGACAGTGAGCTACAGAGAATTACGCAATTGTCAGTGATGGCAACAACAAGGCCTGTGTGAAATTCTTTACTCCAGCCAATCAACACGTCCAATCTATTAACTCTTCAGGTCCACCAACTGAAATTAGTGTCCAACTTTATTTCAAATTCTGGATATAGAATGAATTCTCTTACCCAACTGATCTTTGAGTGACTCAACTTGATGAACTGTTCTCTTGTATTTTTCCTCAACGCTGTCCCCTATAATATGTGAAACAGTGAGAGAGGCACACAAGAGATGTCAGGAATCAGGAGAGTGAGAGAGAACAGGGAGAGAACAACATACAAACAAAAACAAAATTGCTAGATTTCCTATCATTACATAAAATTCCAAATCATGTGCAAATCAGAAATTGGTTTGTTTTGAGATTCTCTTGTCTGTGGCAGCTAGAGATCATAACATGGAATGATTACTGAATTGGCTCATTTCCCCAGGGAATAATTACACAGTATCAATAGCTTTGAAACTAGCCTTTCAGGGAAGTATGGAGTGAAGATAACATCAAATCTGATGCTTCTGTGATGGAGTAGAAAGTCTGGCTGGAAAAATATCCTCACCAGCCCTGGGGCACACTGACTTCAATCAGGAGTGACAGAAGACAAAGTTAAAACTATTCCTTTAATGGATCAACATATGATTTGGGAGCTGGATAGAGGCTGCTTAACCATTCAGTCAGATCATAGCTGATCTAATTGCAGTTACAAATTCATTGATGGTCATTTCACACCCTCATCAATCTATCTCACTCAGTCTAAAAAATATTCAACGACCCAGCTTCTACTGCTTTCTGGAGAAGAAAATTCCACAGACGAATAACCCTTTGACAGAAAAAGAATTACTTCATTTCTATCATAAGTGGGAGATGCTTTATTTTTAAAGCATCTATTTCTAGTTCTAGACCCTAGGAGATGTACATCCTTTGTGCATCTACCCTGTCAAGTCCCCTCAGGATCCTACATGTTTCAATAAGCTCACCTCTCAATCTTCTGATACAGGCCCAACTATTGCTTATAGAACCCTTACATGACTGGTATCAGTCAAGGCTAGCTACTCTGAACTGCTTCCATGATAATATTGCTCTTCCTAAACCAAGAGATCTAAACCATACACAGAACTCCGGATCTGGTCTCACCAATACCCTGTACAACTGAAGTAAAACATTTATATTCCATTATCCATGCAATAATAAAAAAGAACTGAGGTACTCTGAACAGGTTAAACACTAAACAGGACAAAAGACCCAAACAACTACAGACGCTGGAAATCAGAAACAAAAACAGAAATTGCTGGAAAAACTCAGTAGGTCAGACGGCATCTGTGGAGAGAAAGCAGAGTTAACTTTTTGGGTCCAGTGAGTGAAGAAGGGTCACTGGACCTGAAATGTTGACTCTGCTTTCTCTCCACAGATGTTGCCAGACCTGCTGAGTTTTTCCTGCATTTTCAGTTTTTCTTTACTCTGACTGGGTTTTTGTTTCACATCATTTATTGCCTTCTTGTGTATTTTAGAACATATTTGTCAGGCTTGGTTGAAAATGAATCTTGCACAACATAAAAAAAAATAATGTAGTTTCTCCCTAAAACTACATGGGACACACGTCTCAAAATTTAAATAATTTAAAGGTTTTCTTGTGCAGTAAGCAGGTGGTCATTCCGTCAGCCTGTTTGAACAGTGTGATCGGTGCCCCAGTTTGAAGCAATGGTGGAGGGGGAATAGTGAGCCCAGGTTCCTGCTGGATTCGATGATGGATATCAGATTATATGAATCTTGGGACATAGTAATGCAGCTCACACAAAGAGCATGGCTACTGTTGATTTAAGTCAGTCATTTGTTGTGCTAAAATTGTTGAGATTAAACTAACTGACATCTTCTGCCAGTGCAACTCCTCCTGCCTGTGCTCCGAGCCCCCACCGAAATCTCTGCTTCTCATGTTTGGTGGTGCTGTGATAAAATTGGATGAGTATTGATGGAAAGGTACATCAGGTTCATGTACATGGTCCTGAACTGGTGAACCAGAGTGGATCACAAAGGCTCAGGCAGGAAGTGACCAGCTGCATCATTGAGCTTGGCCACATGATGCGTATAAACTCCACAACTGACCCCTTTTCACATCCGTCCCTCCCTCACCCTGAGATGTTATATGATCTGCCAGTGAAGCAAAACAACAGAAATGAAACCCTGGCCATAAAAGAAATAATAATTTAAGCTTTCACTCCAAACTCCTCAAATAATCCGAGATCAATGCTGATCTCACACTGTGGAGCATTACACTGGAATGTACTTGTGACAAAATACCAACTGAGATGTTGCTATTTATTCTGCTCTTCACTCACCTTCTGTTCCTTTTTTCATTTTCTTTGTCTTTCCCTTATTCTTAGGTGGCATTTTCCTCAAATATCCTAAACCTGCAAAGAAGCAAATAAACACGTTCCTGTGAAGGAGGAGGCTGCAACTGGTTGTTACATCTGCCAATATTGACACTATTGCTAACATTTGCAAATTCTCAGGCAGGAGAGTTCAAGTCCAGAGATCCATCGCAGAGATTGCTGCATAAAATCTTGTCCAGCAATACAGAGCAGTATGGATGTAGTGACACACAAGGTTAATACTGAGGGACTGCCACACTGTTGGAGGATCAGTGCTGAGGGAATGCTGTATTGTCAGAGGGTCAGTGTTGAGGGAATGCCGCATTTCAGAGAGTCAGCACTGAGGGAGTGCTGCACTGTTGCAGGGTCAGTACTGAGGGACTGTCGCACTGTTGGTTTTGTCATTCAGATGAGACTCTAATCAAGGCCCTTCTTGTTCTTTCCAGAGAATATAAAGATCCCATTACTTTATTTTGAAAAGTGGATTGGGAAGAATGATTTCTGCCAGCGTTCAGGCCCATATCTGGTAATATCACAAAAACATATTATCTGGACTAATGACATTATTGTTTATGGGAGCTTGATGTGTGTAAATTGGCTGCTTTGTGACTACATTACACAATCACAGAATTGCTGCAATGCAGTAAGATTCAATGTGGCTCATAATGTTCACACTGGCTATCTGAATGTGTAAATCACCCAGTGCCATTCTCCTACCTTCCCTCTGTCATCCTGCACGTGGAACCTTTGACAATTTTGAACCTACTTCTACCATACCTTTGAGCAACTCCATTCCCTGTGTGATAAAACTTTTCCTTGTTTGCTTTTATTTGTTACACAAATTACTTTAAATTTGTGCCCACTTGAACCTTTCATTAATTAAAACATATTCTCTCTGTTTACTCTGTCCAGGTTACTCATGAATTTGAATATTTCAATAAAATCTCTTCTCTGCTTTCTCCTCTCCAAGAACAACAGTCTCAACTCGAATTTAACTTCATAAGTGATCTTAAGAATGACTTCAAAAAGTACTTATTATGCTGATTGTAAATCACGATTGCGTGTTTTGAGACATGCATATGCCTCTCTCCCACCCCGCCAGGATTGGGAAAATGATGGTGTCTATTGTAAAGGATGTAAAGAATGTGCCGGTTGCTGGCTGGGCCAGCATTTATTGCCATCCCTAATTGCTCTTGCGGTGCCTGCATGAACCGCTGCAGTCTATTTTCTGTAGAGGCACCCACAATGTTGTTAGGGAGAGAGTTTCAGGATTTTGACCCAGCAACAAGCTCTTTCCTCTACGGTGCATGGAGAAGACCTGACATGTTTTGTTCTCCCCCTCAAGCTCAAATACATGATTGACCTAAATGCTTATGTTTCTAATCAGGCCGTGACTAACAGAGAATGGGATTCAACCAAAATTCTCTAAGTCAGTCTGGGTGATCTTCGAATGTCCCTCACCTGCGTTCGATAAGGTTCCCCACAGTAGGCTATTGTACAAAATGCGAAGGAATGGGATTGTGGGAGATATAGCAGTTTGGATCAGTAATTGGCTTGCTGAAAGAAGACAGAGGGTGGTGGTTGATGGGAAATGTTCATCCTGGAGTCCAGTTACTAGTGGTGTACCACAAGGGTCAGTGTTGGGTCCACTGCTGTTCGTCATTTTTATAAACGACCTGGATGAGGGCGTAGAAGGGTGGGTTAGTAAATTTTCAGACAACACTAAGGTCGGTGGAGTTGTGGATACTGACGAAGGATGTTGTAGGTTACAGAGAGACATAGATAAGCTGCAGAGCTGGGCTAAGAGG